>NC_089830.1:18239087-18396587 GCF_035046505.1 Tiliqua scincoides | reverse complement strand
CTCCAGTTTGGCTACATCCTTCTAAAAGTGCAGCACCCAGAATTGGACACAGACCCTAATGAGGTCTGAGCAGCATGGAGTAAAGTGGAACCACCAGTTCTTGGAACTTGAAAGCTATGGTTCTCTCATTCATGCAGCCTAAAATCACATGAATCACCTTGAACAAGTCCATCAGTGGATACTAGTCATGGTGGTTATAGGCTAGCTAGGCTCGGGGTCAGTGTGCCTCTGGATACCATCTGCAGTGGGGGGAGAGGTTTAGGCCTACAGTTCCTGCTTCCTAGAGGCAAGTGGTGAATCACTGTAGGAAAGAGAATTCTGGGCTTGGATATGATCTAGTGGTTATGGACTATGAGAAAGATCTGCCTCTCCTCTACCTTGCCGTTTTCCATTTCATCTGCAGGTTGCACCATCCCAAGCCATCTAAATCTCAAGATTACAGGAAGGATGACTTATGACTAGGTGGTTTTATTTCAAGTACAGAAGATTCCCCTAAGCCAGCTCACGGACAACATGTGCAAGTGAGAGAGAGAGGAGTCTTCTTGGGGCTGCCGTGCTAAGCCCATTACTCAGAGCTCACTCCTAATTGTGGGATGCGCCAAGGCTTTGTGGCTTAGGGCTCAGGGCTGCATCATAAGAGATTTACTCAGGGAAATGGAGGAGTTGTGGGGGGGGGGGAGAAAAAGGTGGAGGAGGAATGGCCTCTTTCTTTATGGGGCATCTTTTATGTTCTGCAGTTTAAGACACCAAATTTTTACAGCCGGTAATTCCAAGCTCCATCAATTCGGAGCTGCAGTGGAGGTGACGGCAGCAATGCCCAAACAGAGCAGAAATGAGGAGCTGGAAAATAACACCAGGGACTGATGTGGGTGCAACTGTGAGCAAGGGCATACAGTCATAGTGGGTGCCAAAAGCACGTGAGCTTTCACACCAGGAAAGCTTCCTGAGATGCACTCTTAACAATCATTGTTTTGTTGGCAACCTTCAGTCTCGAAAGACTCTGGTATCGTGCTCTGAAAGGTGGTTCTGGAACAGCGTCTAGTGTGGCTGAAAAGGCTGATTTGGGAGTGACAATCCCTTCCACACTGGGAGCAAGTGTAGTGTGTCCCTGGTCTGTCTCCCTGGCTGTGGGCCTTCCTTCTTTGCCTCTTTGCCTCAGACTGTTGGCCAAGTGTCTCTTCAAACTGGGAAAGGCCATGCTGCACAGCCTGCCTCCAAGCGGGCCGCGCAGAGGCCAGGGTTTCCCACCTGTTGAGGTCCACTCCTAAGGCCTTCAGATCCCTCTTGCAGATGTCCTTGTATCGCAGCTGTGGTCTACCTGTAGGGCGCTTTCCTTGCATGAGTTCTCCATAGAGGAGATCCTTTGGGATCCGGCCATCATCCATTCTCACAACATGACCGAGCCAACGCAGGCGTCTCTGTTTCAGCAGGTGGTGATGCAAAAAAATACAGGAGGCTGTATTTTGTCAAATGCCTCATCTGTCCCACCCCCACCTGAAGATGCTGGGGGGACTTGCAGATTGAAAAAGGAGGGGTGTCCACCCTGGAGCTCTGGTATAGACCTCCCTTGCAGGAAGAGCCTGTTGCACATCAACATGGACTATTCAGAGATGGCAACCAAAATCAACAGCTCCCATCCCAGAAAGGATTCAGTTGGAGATATACAGTGGGATCTCCTTATCAGCTGATTTGAACATTCATGGAAGCTGAGCTCAGAGGGCTTTCCAGATGCAACCGGAAGCCACTTCTGGTCAGGCCTGGGAGATGTTCTGAGGCTGGGAAAGGCCCACAGCCCACACCATGGGTCCACTCAATGGGCTTTTCTGGATGTGACTGAAAGTCATGAACCAGAAATGGCTTCAGGTCGTGTCTGGGAGGTGTTCTGAAGAGACTGGGAGGCCTCTGGAGGGCCCGGTGCAGCCCCCAGGTGAGTTCTTGTAGTGCCACAACCCTACCTCCTCCATGGATTTCGTTATCCGTGGATTAAAGTATTTGTGGAGGGTTGTGGAACTGATCCCGCTTGGTTACCAAGGGCCTACTGCAATGAGAAGAGTGTAAGCAGGGAAAGGACTTGGGGAAAGGGAATGAACTTAGATAGTGTAGGTTCAGCTACAGGGTCCTATTCCTGTTAGAAAGAAACTAAAACTGGAATGAACAAATGCACGACAGGGACCACGGAGAGATCTTTTCATTGTTGTCCTTTTTTTCCTATCATTTCTCTCGATATAACGTGTTTCCTAAGCTCTCCTACGTGTGAAATTCTGCGAGAGCCTTGGCTGCCACCTTCAAAATATATATGCAGGAGAGAGGAACCAGATGACAACAATGTCTGAAAGCAGCCCTATCCAAAAGGTTGCCTTAAGAGCTCCTTATGGTAGCGCACCACTCCAGAAGAATCAGCTTGACGCTGCCCTGCTTGACCCTTCCCTGGGAATGGGTACGGCAAGGGCAAACGGGTTTGAGGTGTGCACTGAGTGATGGATGCCCTGACAGTTTAGCTGGGGTTTTGAGAAGGGATTCCAGAATGACAAAAGGGAGGACCTAGATGTCAAATATAAGGCCCATGGACTGAACATGGCCCGTGGAAGTTCTTTATCCTACTCCAGTTATATTTGGGTTCTCCCAGAACCATACTTTCAGCAGTGCCGCTTCTCCTGAGGCTCTGGGAGGGAGAGATGGAAAGAGGCCTCAGAAGGCAAGGAATGCTACAGGAGAAGGGGCGGACAAAGAGGGGGGAGAGAGGGAGACACTACCGAGGTGCTGGAAGAACCCAATTATCATGCAAAAAAAAAAAAAAGATTCCAATTGGACATCAGGAAACTGTTACCCTGCACATGCCTGATCTCATCTGATCTCGGAAGCTAAGCAGGGTCAGGCCTGGTTAGTAGTTGGATGGGAGACCGCCTCGGAATACCGGGTGCTGTAGGTTTATACCATAGTCTTTCGAGACTGAAGGTTACCAACCATCAGGAAAAAATTCCTGACGGTATGGACGGTTTGGAAGTGGAACAGTTTGCCGAGGGAAGTGGTGAACTCTCCTTCACTGGAGGTCTTCAGGCAGAGGCTCGACAAGCACCTGTTGGAGCTGCTCTGGGAGAATTTCCTGCTACAGACAGGGGGTTGACTAGATGACCTTTTAGGCGCCTTCTAACTCTATGATTCTATGCAGGCCACCCTATCAGCAGCACTTCTCAGCTGCCAAGCTGCAAAGAGACACTGTGGCAGAAGTGGCACTGCTGGAAGGGTGGCCTGGACAGCAATTAGGCTCTGTTATATATTGGAGATATAAGATCAAACATTGCACATTTTCTCTTCCGTCATTTGCAGCTAATGAGTTGCTATCTGAGACCAAAGTGCTTATTTCGGGCCATCACAATGACATCACTTCAACTTAATGGTGTCACTTCTGGACCTCCAAAATACTAGCAGCGTCCACATTTGCAAGCAGTGTCCAGTGTTGGTCGTCAACTCCCCTCCCCCCGTGCCGTGGTAGACAGAGTCCACCTCTTTTGGTGACAAGGTGCGGCTCAGAGCAGCTCAGGGCTTCGTTCTGATGGGCCCGGCTACCTTTGCAGCCTGGTGATGTTCCTTCTGTGCGCTGCCGGCAATACTGTTTTCCTTAATGGAAAAACAAAATCCGTTTAGGTTAAGTGCATGGCTGCCCTGTGCGCTCAGAACATTTCTCCATATGCTCAGCTCAGCATTCTCAATGGCTCCCGTGGGAACGTCCTAGCAGCAAGTCCTGCTTGTAATGAACACGGAATTGTTAACAAAGCCACTACATCCAAGACAGCCAAATGTCTCCTACACACACACACAAACACAACACACACACAGGCATACGCACTCCTCCTTTCTCCTCCAAGCAGCTGGCCTCTCCCGAGTTGGTCAGAGCAGAGAGCAGATAATTCCTCCTGCCTTAGCCGAGCTCAACCTCATCACCTGCCATGTTGTCTAAGCATTTTGAAGCTCCAAAACCCCCCAAAGCCATGTGCTTTTCTGGGTTTATATCAAGTTGCTGTCACTTCACCATCTTTACTGGAGCCAGGTTATTGGTCCATCTATGGTACATCTCAGGATTGTCTACAGCAGTGGTTCTTTAGCACAGAGACCCACATTTTAGAATGACAATCTGTCAAGACCCACTGGAAGTGATGTCATGGCCAGAAGTGACATCATCCAACAGGAAAATTTTTAACACCCCGCATAATCCTGTAAGTTTAAAGGATTATTTAAAATAAAGAAGTACCTTCCAAGCAGTTGCTGATCTGTTAAAAACAAACAAACAAGCAAACAACAACAAAGAAAAAAACTCACCAAACAACTCCAAGGCTGAAATCCTATCCACACCTACCCAGGAGTAAGCCCCATTGACTATCATGGTTAAGAGCATATGCACAGTAGCCTATTAAAAGGCTATTTTAAAGGCCTATTTAAAAGCATAGATCTATCACATTTCCCCAAATGCAGTCACATACCATGGTAGTATCAAGTCTAGTATATTAAAAATATAATACACACTGGAATGAATGGAGACCCACCTGAAATGGGCTCATGACCCCACCCACTGGGTCCTAACCCACAGCTAGAGAAACACTGGTCTACAGGGATTGAGAGAGATAAAAACTTGGGCACTGACTTGGGCTTGGGGGTTTTACCCTAAAAACAAAAAGACTCAAGTCAAGGTTGACTTTTGTGCGTGCTTGTGACTGATTTGTGTGTGATTTGCTTGCTTTTTTCCACTGTTTCCGCAACTCGGCTTGTTTCTCGAAAAGACTTGGACTTGAGTCAAAATGACTTGAAAAACGGCTCTGGACAGGTCACAACAGCCACCGTTAGGACTCATGGGCGACTCGAGTCAAGGGGGCAGAGACTTGCGACTTGGGGGTGTGGCTCTGGCACATCCCTACTAAATCATCCAGACTTTTGTACCCCTACAGGAACCCTAACCATCCAATGGTGTTGCCATAGCTGCTCTATTCTGTCACAAAATAGGGAGCAAACCCAGACAAAAGAAAATATTTCTTTACTCAGCTTGTAGTTGGTCTGTGGAACTCCTTGCCACAGCATGTGGTAATGGCATCTGGCCTGGATGCCTTTAAGAGGGGATTGGACAAGTTTCTGGAGGAAAAATCCATTATGGGTTACAAGCCATGATGTGTACGTGCAACCTCCTGATTTTAGAAATGGGCTACATCAGAATGCCAGATGCAAGGGAGGGCACCAGGATGAGGTCTCTTGTTATCTGGTGTGCTCCCTGGGGCATTTGGTGGGCTGCTGTGAGATACAGGAAGCTGGACTAGATGGGCCTATGGCCTGATCCAGTGGGGCTCTTCTTATGTTCTTATGTTATGTTCTTACCCGACAGAAATGCCAGGATTGGAACTTGGCAGCTTCAAACACAGAGATCTTTTATCTGAGATACAGAAGAATGTTTCAATCCCATTTTCCAGAGCGGAAATGTGCCAGCCCAGTCGCTCAGCCCGAGTCCCCGTACCCCCAAATCTTTATTAATCATCTCTACTTTGGAAGGGCTGTCCCTCCCCGTGATTCCTCACATCTGTGAACTAATTATTCTCAATCGCTCCAGATGGGATGGAAACTGGGAAGGCCTAGGGAAAGCAGCTGTTCTTATGGAATGTCTGGCCTGATCAGAAGCTGGTAGAGGTGGGGGGGTGCTATCAGTCTCACCAAACAGCAGGCTTTCAGGACGCTTTTCAGCTGGAGGCCTTTGGCAAACTTTCTTTTTCGTCTTCTTTTAATTCTGAAGAGAACCAAAGGACGCCTCTGGGCCTTGGCGTCTCAGTGGTTGGTGTTTGAGCGAGTGGAGCATCCATGTCAGGGGAGGAAAGATAAAACGCAAGCAGCATTTGTACCTCATTTACCGAGAATGAAGTTGGGATGGGAGGATTTTCCCATCCTTTTGGTTGCCCCTCTTGTTCTCTCTGCCCCACATTCCGTACCTGCTGAATTTTGGTTCAGCTAGGACAGGGTTCTCAAACTTCCCCCCACTGTGACCCACCTGTTCTGCAGCAGAGAGCACTGAGACTCACATCCTTCTCCAGTGCCAGGCCTTAACAGGTCTCAGAAGGCCTCCGCAGGCCTCTGGAAGCAACCAGAAGTCACCTTCACAAACCTGAAAGTAAATCGAACGTGACTTTCTGGCTGCTTCTGGAGGCTTGCAGAAGCCTGGTGCAGCCTCAGATTGCATCTGGAGGCAGGGGCAGATCCAGTGATTGTGTTTGAGGTGGAGGCCATGAGCACTACCAACTCCCGAGTCCAGAGCAACCAGGCAGGTAGACCTGGGCTCTGGGTTGAACTTCATGGCCTCTGTAGCCATGGTTTGCTGGGTGGATAACCTGGTCCCTCACCTGGCATTGGAGCCCAGGTCTAATGGCTGGGTAGACCTGGTCTCCCATTCCAGCCAATCTCACCAGCATCCTCCCAATAGACTTTCCCCTGTTGCCTAATTTTGCTTCCCAGCCTGGTGGGCACCCTTCCCTCCTGGCAGACAGTTTTGGGGTGGGGATGTACCCATGGATCTGACCCTGTCTAGAGGGCTCCAATTTGGATCCAAATAGATGAAACGATGAGTGGAAGGACCCAGGCCAGGACCCACTGGACATCAGGTTGCAGCCCACCAGGTGGGTCACGACCCACAGTTTGAGAAACGCTGAACTAGGAGAATTCATCAAATTGAGTGTTTCTCCCTCCAATTCATCAGAAGATGCTCTCGAATCAATCAGGAAGCTCACCTAAGTGGTGCCATGGGAGGGATAGCCCACCCAATGGTATGATGTCAAGCATCATAAATGCTTCCATCACTGGTTGTCCTGTCCCCTCCCTGCAGTTGACTAGGTCACAGCAAATAATGCATCTCTCATTTGTCTCCTGTTCAAAGGTGCTGTTTGTGGAGTCCCTTGATAGGCTTTGTGGCTTGCAACTCCAGGACCCCCAGTCAGAAAGCACATTTTTCATAGTTTATATACCAATCCTGTTTGATCCTTTTGAGATCTCTCAGGCAGCTGCAATTCCCCCACTTATTCCTCTCCCACAGGAGTGCTGGCCAACTTATCTCTACATGTCCCTTCCTCTCCTCCTATGCACTGTTCCCAGGAACTTCCCTTGTCAGCTTTCTCTCACAACCTACTCGATGTGTGTCTGTAACATTTTTAAATGATGATGAGGAGGGATCTCAAATGTGCACCGGAATTTGTGGTTTGGAGAGCTGAAAGGATCTGGAGAAGGCCTCTGACTACCACCTGCTAGAGAGCAAGAATTTGTGCTTTCCTGCTATATTTGTTAGCTTCCTGAAGCTACGTGATTGGCTCATGTGAAAACAGGTTGTGGACTTCTGATCATCTAGTAAAGTGGTTCCCAAGCTTTATAGCAGTGGGACTATAAAAAGTCCCACTTTTTAAAATGACATTCCATTGGGACCCACCCAGCTTTCTGAAACTAAAAATAAAGGTTCACCTTTTCAGCTGTTCAAAGTCTCTATCCTTTTTCACTACGGCGGGGGAACCACCTTCTGGAGCAAATGTTGAGCTTCGTGTTCATTGGATCAGGACAATTCTGCTGACCTTGCATTTCCCTTCACCTGGCCTTTGATAGGAGCTGAGGTTTGCTTGCCTCCTCACAAATAAATGGGTGTGTATGGCTCAGTTTCACTCTCCATAGAGCTCAACACATTTTTCTTGTCAGCTGGCAGGGGGGACTTCCTTCTCAAGTGTTTTTTGGGGCCGAGTTCATTGGTTCAGGAACATCCTGATGGCATTAAGTTCCTCTCAGCCTGCCTTTCGACGTGGACTGAGGTATCCATGAATGAACATGCAAGCATGGCTCAGTTTCACTTTCCATGCTCAATTTATTTTCCTTATCAGCTTGTCAGTTTCACGACACACCGACAATCAGGTTGCAACCCATTGATGGGTCTCAACTCACAGTTTGGGAAACACTGATCTAGTAGCTCTCAATTTCTTAGCTTGAATTTCCATACCTGAATGGAATGTCCATATATGGAGACCCTAAGCTTCTGGATACTAGTTTCTGAGGTCAAGCAACAGCAAAAGGACATTGTTCTAATCCCTCCTTACGGGCTTCCTAAAGTTCTCTGATTGGGCACAGTGGGCAAAAGGATGCTGGGACATTTGGTCTGATCCAGCAAGGTATCTCTGATGTCCTTCTGAAGACCCTTGCAGAAGGTGAGCAGACATCCTCACTTAACTAAGTGTGCACCCCCAGGCTCTTTATTTTCTTGAACGAAGCCATAAAGGGAATGGACAAAAAGGCAAAGGAGATTGCCATCGGCCTCTTCTCCCTTCCCTCTCACCCAGCCACTGTGATTGATGGCTGAGCCAGTTAACGAAGGCTGAGTCAGCTCCCTGGCGACCTTCGCAGAATTCCTCCAGGTCCCCAAATTCCCCATCTGTTGCTTGGTGTCACTCAGGCTCAGCAGATTGATGGCAGCTCACGGTCAATTTCTCTGATGCACTTTTGCCGAGAGACACTCGTACATCTTCCCAGTGTCATCTCACCCGATCTGAGGTCAGGCTTTCAACAGGCAAGAAATGCTCCAGAATAAATCACCATGCACATCCCCTTCTGGCATGAATGGGAGAAGGAGGAGGGGAGAGACGAGATGGGCACAGACCATCACAAGTGTGGCACATGAAAGGAAGAATGGAAGGAGGCTTCTGATGTGTATTTCTGGAACTCAGTGGCAGAAGGATCCCTCTTGGTTTTGCTCCCAACATCTAGAGCAGGGGTGCTCAATAGGTGGATCGCGATCTACCAGTAGATCGCGAGGCAAAATGAGTAGGTCGCGGAGTGGTGCCTTCAGGTGCCTCTGGGAGGAAATGCCGGGAGTAAGGCCCATTGTACTCAATGGGGCTTACTCCCAGGTAAGTGTGGCTAGGATTGCAGCCTCACATCCTAATCCTAGGCATGTCTACTCAGGAGTAAGTCCTGTTATACTCAGTGGGGCTCAAGGTACACCAACATACATTGTACACATAAATGTTCTATGTTATGATGGCGCGAACATTGTAAAAAAAAACTCTGGTAGATCTCCGGGCCTTGCTGGGTTTCAAAGTAGATCTCGAGCCAAAAAAAGTGTGAGCACCCCTGATCTAGAGCATCACATGTCAGTTTCTTTATTGGAAGACACGTTTGGGAACTCACGTGTAGCATTGGCACAGTTTATTTCTGAAATCCCTAATCAGGCAACTTCATGCAGGGATTTTAGAAACAGAAAGGGCACTTATGGGAATTGGCGGAGCTGAGCAGTTGAACCCTGCCATTCAAAAGGTCCCATGTTCAATATTGGGCATTACCGGGTTTTCTTGACTGACATTGATAATCTTGATGCCTTTTCCAGTCTGATTTCAGGCCTGATATAGGACTCCATTGGTCCCATTAGTGACCTGTGCTGGGAGCTGAACAGGGGTGGGTGATGTCCGTGTTGGTTCTGCTGAATCCTTTCAGAGGTTTCCAACACAATCAACTAAGCTCTTTTTATAGATTGCCTGGCAGGGATGGGATGGGCTGGCAACGTTTTATAGAACTGCCTATACTGATCTTGGACTTACTCACACCTTTCTCCTTCCTTCATTCTCTCTTTCCTCTGTTTTTCCACAATTTTTTTTTCCACTTGCTATTCTGTCATGAAGATTTTGATCACTACTATTTTACAGTTATTTTTAAAAAATCAGGGTCATAAGCCACCTGCATTGCCGCTTTCAAAAGGTGACCTATTTCACAGAATCTTCAGGTAGGGATGGGGAAAATTCCTGCGTCCAAATGTTGGAGAGCAGGTGCTCCCAGCCCAGGCCAACAACCCTAACTTAGGTGGACCAGTGGTCTAATTCAGGAGAAGGCAGCTAAACACACATTTCTGGAGTTGGGGCTCTAGTTGTGTAGCACCACATCCGCTTCACAGGCCACAGATCCCAGGTTCAACCTCCAGGAGCATCTCCAGCAAGGGCAGGAAAGGTTTGTAGTGCAAACTCTTGCAAGGTTCTTTTGCAGCATATGTGCCCTAGACCAAACAGATGCGCGTGAAATCATCACCTGATCATCTACATGCAGCTTATTGAACACATCCTACACTTAACGGTGTTCTGTGGTGGAGATCTTAACTATAGCAGCCCAGATGCCGGTCAGCCAACATTTATATGCATTTACAGGCATCCCCAGGTACCTGTAGAGATAAGTCCGTCACCTTCCCCATCCCCCCCCCACCCAGTTACTGAAAACCTCAGATAAGGGGAAACCCTATCTCCATATCCCTCCAACTCCCTGTGCCCCATTAATTTTGTTTATATTTATTACAGCGAACAGGAAGTAGGAAGTTAATGTTCGCTCTTAGGTTCCCTTCTAGGCTGCAGGCTGCCTGCCTGCATGTAGTATTATAAGATTTTGTTTATAGGGTTTGTTAAAGCAAGACACTATCACTTTGGGGGACCATAATCTACATGAACGAATGGTGCACAGGGTCCTCGAAGGCGGCTGGGGGAACTGTGGATAACCAGATCTGCAGATACCAGGGAACCCCTGTATACATGCTGTTTTGTTTCACCCAGTTAACAGTTTTGTTACCGGGGGGGGGGGGGGGCTTGTTCAGTGTTAGCTGCTGCTCAGGGAGCAGATTCAAGAGCTTGGAACTCTGATGCCACCAGTTTGTTCTGTGGGCACTTGACAAGTCCACAGAGACGGCTAGTTTCAGCGAGGCTGGGGTGCTTCAGGGGCCTGGGAAAAGTCAGATCTCTTGCCTGACAAAGGCATATCCTGCGAGCACCTTTTGCAAAGCGCTTTACAAAGATGACCGGCAATCTAAGCAGAATCGATGAGAGATCTAGTAGCCATTGATGGCCACTGTTCCCATGGCTTCTTGTGTTCCGCCCCCAAGTTCGCTTTTGCCACCTCTGTGAGTTTCGAGCAGCTTCTGACATCACCCATAGTCACTGCGGTTGGGAGTACTTGCGCTATAAATCAAGGGCTACTTGAAACTTCCTCCCTGCAAGTCCCGACTGCACAGCGGCCACCAGCTGCCTTATGGAAACAATCACAGCTCCTCCTGGTGGTGTGACTTGAACATTGCCCGACTTCCAAGCAGCGTGCCTCACTGCTAGGGTGTCTGGTTATAATTCCAGCAGGTCCCTTTCAGAGCAGTTGGCCCTCCTCCCAGATTTGCATTTGGAAGCTGCCTTTTTACGGCACTGTTTCCATTGTCTGCTGAACCCTTTTGATACTCCGATTGCTAACCTGCTCCGTTGGCCTCCCACTCTCGCCATCAAGTTGGCTGCGATCTGTAAGGGGAAAGAGAGGTTGGGGTTGATTTGGGAGCCAGATGGCAATGGTCCTAGTGGACTTCCCTCCCATCTCCCTTTGCCTCTGGCTTGTACTACAGATCAGGCTGGGATTGGCATTCGGTTTTGGCCATCGCTCCACGACTGCCAATTTTGGAGCACAGGGGTCTAGCTTTTCTCTTTCTCTTTGAGGAGGTTTGTTAACTCATTTTGCTTGGAAACAAATTTATCCCATCCAGTAATTACACCCAGGCTGGCACATCTCAGCAAACCCACAGTTCCCCTATGGGTACAGGAGTCTACAGAACAAATGGAGAAGTATGGAAGAACCACGCAACGGCTGCAGGTATCCGCAAATGGCTTTGTGGCGCACCCATACTGATGGAAAGTGAAGATGCAAAGGACCATCAGTTGTCCCAAGCTAAAGGGGTGGATCAGATGTAAAAGAGGACAGCAGGGCTTCTTTCCCAGTTTAGTGTGTAGGAGAGGAAATTTCAGCCAGCTGCCTGTCATATTGGGGCAAGATAAGCTACATTTTTGCTTTCCCTTAGTTATGTCACCACTTCATCAAATCTAATTGGTTACGTCGTGTCGCAATGCCATGATGGTCACCATGTGATCCCTGATTGGCCACTTGATTGTTATAATCAATTATGTTGCCGTTTCATCAAATCGGGTTGATTATATAGTGTTGCAGTGCCATCAGGTTCATCATGTGATCCCTGTTTGGCTTCCGGATTGAGTGCGGGCTGTTGTTCTCCGTCTTCTCCCGCTCCCTGAATGGGAGGAAGAAGAGGATAGAGTGGAAGTGTGAACAGGAGATAGTGGTGGGCTAGAGGAAGGGGTGCCCAAACCCCGGCCCGGGGGCCACTTGCGGCCCTCAGGGGCTCCCAATCCAGCCTGCGGGGAGCACCCAGTCTCCAATGAACCTCTGGCCCTCCAGAGACTTGCTGGAGCCCTTGCTGGCCTGACGCAACTGCTCTCAATGTGAGGATGACTGTTCAACCTCTCACCTGAGCTATGGGATGAAGGCTCCCTTCACTACTTGCTGTTTCATGTCTGTGATGCAGCAGTGACAGTGAAGGAAAGGCTGGCCTTGCTTTGTGCAAGGTCTTTTATAGCCCTTCAGCTACTGCAATACCTTCATTCATTCATATGTTCCATCTCAAATATATTCACTTATGTAAATTTATTCAAATTTTAAATGTAAATTTATTCTTCCCCCCCCCCCCGGCCATTCTTTTTTTCCTCTGACACAGTGTCAGAGAGATGATGTGGCCCTCCTGCCAAAATGTTTGGACACCCCTGGGCTAGAGAAGTGGAGATGCTCTAGCCTAGGGGTGGGCAAATATTTTGGCAAGAGGGCTACATCATCTCCCTGACACTGTGTTAGGGGCCAGGGAAAAAAGAATTTACATTTCAAAATTTGAATGAATTTACATAAATGAATACATTAGAGATGGAACATGTGAATGAATGAGTTTTACAGAACTTATTTACAATACACATGAGAACTAGAAAACAGGCATGTAGGACCACATGAGAACTATGAACTGTTTGCCACAAACATCTTGCCCAGTGAAAACATGCAGACCAAGCCAGAAACGCATGGAGACATAAGTTGTTCAGAGGCAATGTGTGTGTGTTTGGGGGGGGGGGCTAAAATAATGCCTAGAGCAGGGGTGCTCAATAGGTGGATCGCGATCTACTGGTAGATCACGAGGCAAAATGAGTAGATCGCGGAGTGCCGACCCCCCCTTTCAGGTGCCTTTGGGAGGAAACGCCGGGAGTAAGGCCCATTGTACTCAATGGGGCTTACTCCCAGGTAAGTGTGGCTAGGATTGCAGCCTCACAGCCTAATCCTAGGCATGTCTACTCAGGAGTAAGTCCTGTTATACTCAGTGGGGCTCAAGGTACACCAACATACATTGTACACATAAATGTTCTATGTTATGATGGCGCGAACATTGTAAAAAAAAACTCTGGTAGATCTCCGGGCCTTGCTGGGTTTCAAAGTAGCTCTCGAGCCAAAAAAGTGTGAGCACCCCTGCCCTAGAGGAAAGCAGAAATACATGGAGACTATAAAAGGCCTTGCTGCAACTTGGCCCGCAGCTCAAGTCTGGTGGACACAGGCCAGCACGGGTTCCAACTGTCTCTGATGGGCCAGAGTCTCATTGGAGAAGGGGGCTCCCTGCGGGCCAGATTGGGAGACCCCCAAGGGCCGCAAAGGACCCATGTACCAGGGTTTGCTTTCTTTTCTGCTTCATCCCACCTCTTCCTTTTCCAATTCATGGAGTTGGAGAAGGAGGAGGAGGAGTGGAGGTGAGTGAGTAAGCGAACAGAAGTGGGCACCTTCCCCCCCAATCTGCTGCCTCTTGGAGGCCCTGCTTCTTCTTTTACTCTTGAATTGACAAGCAGCGGCATCACACGGGTGGAAGGCTCTTTGAGAACATACATCCTGAAAGCTGCTTTGCTATTGCTTTGTACAAAAGGCAGTGAGAGTTTGGAAAGCACAGAGGGAGCCATCTGGGCAGATCCAGTGGACTGAGGTTAATCCTCCATTAATTTAGCCGGAGGAGCCTTTTCTTGTCAAGCGCTATTGGAGTCTCTAGTACTCCTGCCACAGTGGCTTTCCCTATTTTGAATTTCTAGCTAGAACCAGAGTAAATAACATTAATAAATTCTGTGCTATTTCAACCTCAACCGTGATCTTGGACGGGGCACTTTCTCACACATACGCACACACACAGAGGCCAGTAATGTCACATACTATTGTTATGTTCTTTTGGTCTGGCGATGTCGTGTACTAATACTTGCGCACTATTGAATGCCATTTAAAAATACGTTGTGAAGTTGACTTCATAGCAAAACGTGGGGGAACAGGCGGGAAATCATTTGTAGAGATATTTTATCAATTTTTCCGAGTGGGATAAAGGCAGCATGTTCTCTTTTCAGCATGCAATTCTTTGCAAGTGCAGGCCTCCCCCCTAACTACGGGTCCCATATCCACAGTTTCACTTATCAGCAGCTCAATTCCCCCCCATTGCACTCAGGACTCACCCCTTTTCATTTGCAGATGTTTTGCAAAAGAAAGTTTTTTTCCCCCTTTTGCTTTGAAACACTTTGGAAAAGAAAGCAAACAGAGGGAACCTAGACTCATAGCTACTAGAGTAATGGTTCTCAAACTGTTAGCGCTGGGACTCACTTTTTAGAATGAAAATCTGTCAGGACCCACCAGATGGTGTCATGACCAGAAGTGACGTCATCAAGCAGGAAAATTTTTCACCATCCTAGGCTGCAATCCTACCCACACTTGCCCAGGAGTCAGTCCCATTGACTATCATTGTAAAAAGCATATACATAGTAGCCTGTTAAAAGTACAGATCAGTAACGTCCCCAAATGCAGTCACATGCCATGGTAGCATCGAGTCTAATATATTAAAAATAAAATATTGAAATGAATGGGGACCCCACCTGAAATTGGCTTGCGACCACCCTAGTGGGTCCCAACCCACAGTTTGAGAAACACTGTACTAGAGGAACGCTGGAGAAGCCAATGAGAGAGTACTAACAGGAAGTAGAGTCTGCATGTCAACTGTGGAAGAGAAAGGGAAGGTAGTGGAGGTGGACGTCCAAAACAGGCTTCAAGAACTCAAAATATGGGAGCTTAGATGGGGTGCTGAGATGGTCCTTCAAAACATGAGACTGAAGACCTGAGATCCAACAACCATAACAGTAACATTTAGCTAATCAAGACATATGTATTTAGAGCGCAATCCTAACCCCTTATGTCAGTGCTTTCCAGCACTGGCATAGCAGTGCCAAAGGGATGTGTGCTGAATCTTGCAGTTGGGTGGCACTCATGGAGGCCTTCTCAAAGTAAGGGAATGTTTGTTCCCTTACCTCAGAGCTGCATTGCCCTTATGTCAGTGCTGGAAAGCACTGACATAAGGGGTTAGGATTGTGCCCTTAAAGAAACTGTTTATATTGCCTAAAGATAAGGAACAAGAATATGATTCTTAGAGGCACAGAAATACAAGCAAAAAAAAAAATTAAATTAAATCATTCTTAAGTAATGCTGAAACAGATGTTTGGCTTATCATAGGGGAGATAAGCTTGTTTCTGTTTAGAAGGTGCTTAGTATGAGTTGCTTTCTGGCTTTTTATCCTCCGCCTTGGGACTTGCGGTTGGCATGGCCCACTCTGAAGAACCCCAAGGACAAAAGTGAAATTTGCCTTCTTGGAAAAACTTATTGGGGTAGCAAATCTGTTGTTCCAGAGGGTGGCCTGAGGTTGACTTCAAGGGATTCTCTTGAAGTTTTACCCCTGCTGAGAATTTCTAATCAAAACGTCAACATGGAGGAGAACGGAACTAAAACAAAACCTGAATACAGGTTGAGCCTCGTTATTCGAGTGGGTTCCATTCCAAGCACTCAAGTGGATGGCAAAAAATGCACTATAGCAAATCAGTTTTAAAAAAAACAAAGTTTATTTGCTCCGGTGATTTAAAATCACCCTTGCTGACCTTTGTGATACAACAACAACAACAACAACAACAACAAGTATTTATATACCACCTTTCTTGGTCTTTATTCAAGACTTTATTCAAGGCGGTTTACATAGGCAGGCTTTTATTTAAATCCATTATTAAATAGGGATTTTTCAATTTGAAAGAAGGTTCTTTCTTTCAAGAGCCACTACATTCAAGGTGTTTCATTCCGATCTGGCTTCACATTCTGGCCTCCATCCTCCCACGCTCAGAGCAGATGGAATCGCTTGGCTTCAGCTTGTCAGCTGCTTCAAGGTCGCACGGTGCCGGTGGCCTCGAACTGGCGACCTTGTGGATGTTATCTTCAGGCAGACGGAGGCTCTACCCTCTAGACCAGACCTCCTGCCCAGGTCTGTAAGATAAGATGTAAGATAAGAGTCATTAAGAAGACAATCCATCAATCAGTTGTCCTCCAAGCTAGCCCCTCCCTTCACCAATGCAAAGTGATCACCTTTCTTTCACATGCTCAGGGGGATCTTTCACATGCTCAGGGGGAAGGAAGGGGTCGCCTGGAGAGAGAGGGAATGATGGATTGTCAGCCAGCTGTGCTCTCTCTCTCTCTCTCTCTCTCTCTCTCTCTCTCTCTCTCTCTCTCTCTCTCTCTCTCTCATTAAGGAGGTTATTGTTAAAGGACTGTTCAGTTTTTTAAACTGATTTTAAAGGGATGCATTTTTTCCCTTCTCCAGGGATCAGCACATTCCTTCTCATTTGCAGTGGCCATTCGTATTGTGTCAAATCCGTGTTCAAAAAATCCGTGTAAAAATAGGCTGAACCTGTATATCCTCCACCCCTGGAGCACCTCTTTGATAGAGCCAGGAAGGGAAGTCCAAGATGGCTTCAATTCATACTGGATGGAATCCAACAAATGATCACTTCCCTTAACTGAATTAAGTCATCAGGTCTTAGAAGAAATGGCACACCTGAAAGCTATTCAGGAAAGCATGAATGCTTCTAAGATGGGTCGCTGTATCATAACCATCTCTCCTCCATAACCATCTCTCCTTGATGTGGTCAAGGAGAAGGAAGAATAGGAATTAGAAAAGGGAAGAGACACCTCTCACTTCTTGCAGTAGTTTCCACCACAAAATCAGTGGGAGGGGGGGGCACCAGGGATTGGCCCATACCCATCATGTAGCCCAACCATTTTCCAACTTTTTCATCTCATGGCACACTGAGAAGGTGTTAAAATTGTCAAGGTGCACCGTTGGTTCTTGGACAATTGGCAAGGCGCACCGCACTGCAGGTGGGGGACTCGCGTCCCCCAATGAGCCTACTAATATATGACCCTCCCCCAAACTCCCATGGTACACCTGCAGACCATACACGGTACTCCAATGCGGCGTGGCACAGTGGCTGAAAATCACCAAGGTAGCCCATCAGATCACCCATCTGGCTGGATTGACTTCTGAAGCTTCAGTACTGGTAGCAGTGCCAGGGACAAATGTACCTTTAGGGAGTAGGCTGATTTGCCATGGTGGCCCCAGTAAAGGCTTTGTCCTGGGAGTGGGCGGGCAGGGAGTGATAGGCAGGGACAGGATCCTGCAGTTATTCTAGATCCTGCCCCCATTCCTGGACAGCACGCATGGCTCCAGGCTGCTCCAGGCTGCTTGTCGGGTGGCGCAGATCCAGGTAGAACTTTTGGGGTTGCTGCTGCGCAACACAGGGGAAGGGGAATCGCTTCCCCTTGCCTTCGGTTGCGCTGCTTTTGGCCCCAAACTTGTGCTGGATGCAGCACATGCCAAGTGAGAATTGTGCCCTTAGATAACTTGGGACGGATTTCTGAACCCAGGTTTCCACGGCAGCTTCTTGTTACTTGTTGGCAACCTTCAGTCTCGAAAGACTCTGGTATCACACTCTGAAAGGTGGTTCTGGAACAGCGTCTAGTGTGGCTGAAAAGGCCAATTCGGGAGTGACAATCCCTTCCACACCGGGAGCAAGTGCAGTCTGTCCCTGGTCTGTCTCCCTGGCTGTGGGCCTTCCATCTTTGCCTCTTAGCCTCAGACTGTTGGCCAAGTGTCTCTTCAAACTGGGAAAGGCCATGCTGCACAGCCTGCCTCTTGTTACTTACAACTGTGCCATCAAGAACGGCCAGCTTTTGATTTTCCTCGTGTCACCTGGAGATGACGAGGGGGCGAAGTGTAGATTGATAATTATTCCGGCATTGATTATTCCACTCCAGGGACTGCCAATCTCTTTTCTGAGTCAGTGAGAGAGAGAGAGAGAGAGAGAGAGAGAGAGAGAGAGAGAGAGAGAATAAAATAAATCATCTTGAGCCCCCACAGCATTCCGGAGATGAAGGGACCCATCTGGTTCCGGCTCCCCTTTGCAGAAACACTGACGGCAGCGCCACCTAGTGGGGTGTCTTTGGGGTGATGAAGGCCCCACTCCCCCCCCCATTGGTTCTCTGCATAGGACGCCCCCACAGATCTCTGAGCTTTCGCCCAGCCTTCAGAATGTTAACCAGTCAGAGGAGGGTTTTGAAGTTGGTTCAGTGAGACGCTGTGTCTCAGACCTTCTCTCAGGGCCTTATTAAAATGCAGACTGCAAATTCAGATACTGTAAACAAGGTCACTGGAGAATGAAGATCAACAGAGTGCAAGCACAAGAAATGCAAAGTATTAATATTCCGATGCGTGAGCCCGTCCTAAATATTTTATCAGGCTAAGCTTTTTTGTACGGAGGCAGCCTTCCTCCTTCCCACCCCTCCTCCTCCTCGAGCCCCTTCATCTCCCTCGCTTTTCAGTGGCAACGTTGCACATGCACACACACGAAAAACCCACTTTGTGTTTCGGCACAGGCTTGAAAATGTATGCAAAAAAATGCACCCGAACGCCCGCTCCCGAGGCTTTACTAACAAGCTTCCTTTTGTGTGCTGGGTTGCAACAGCGAGGAGAGGATTGACTCGCGGAGCAGGGGAACAGACCTTGCCTTGGGATCCATGGACCCTCCCGGTGAAATAGGTAACCAATTTCCCTTGCTCCTACTGACAAATCAGGCAATGGGGAAATAGGAGAATGGCAATAAAAAACTGTTCCGAGGTCTGTCTGGTTCAGGACTTGGATCAGACCAGGCACAAAAGGACAACCCTGCTAGATCAGGCCAAAGGCCCAGAAAGTCCAGCATCCTGTATCCCACAGTGGTCCAACAGCTGATTCTGGGAAGCCCAAAAGCAAGAGATCAAGACATACTTCTATTCCCCCATTGCTTCCTTGTAGTTGGTATTCAGAGGCATAAGGACATAAGAAGAAGCCTGCTGAATCAGGCCTAGGGCCCATCTAGTCTACCTTCCTGTATCTCACAGTGGCCCATCAGATGCCTCGGCCAACAAGATACTTGCATCTTGCTGTCACTCCCCTGCATCTGGCATTCTATTTACCCTCGCACCCCCCCAATGAAGACACCAGACCGCAGCTTAGGTTTAACTTGGGCCACCTTATTAAACACCAGAGACCAATTTTTAAAACATGAAACCTACTGAGCACACTGTTCCTCCCTCGCCAGTCTGGGGTAGGTAAAAAAAACTGCCATCCACGGCCAATTTGGATAACAAAAGAAAAAAAATTTCTACCCAGCCCTATGAAAAGCGACCACCTAATCTCAGACTACATGCCCATCATGGTCTGTAACCTGTGATGGAGTTTTCCTCCAGAAATCTGCCCAATCTCCTTTTAAAGGCATACTGATGCAGAACCCAGTGGTGACTCACATCTATTGTGGCTAGTAGCCATTGATAGATGTGCTCCTCCGTGTGTTTATTCAATTCCCTCTTAGAATTTTTCAAGCTAGTGGTTATCATCACACCTTGTGGCAATGAATTCCACAGTCGAACCATGCACTGTGTTAAGAAGTAACTAATGGAAGTATATATACTTCCTATATATATAGGAAGTACACAACCTAAAGCAATAGGGCTCATTAATCAGTTTTATTAGATGAACCCTATTCTAGTATAGAAGGAGAAGGTGAAAAATGTATCTCTGTCCATACCATGCAGACTTTTGTAAGTCTAAATCACAGCCTTCTTAGGCCCCAAACCTTTCCAGGGCTCATGGCAGCAGATCCTGCAATCTACTGCCATTGGTCCTGGGGATGGTGGCACAAAAGTCACTCCGATGGTGTGTGGGCTAGAACCACTGGCTGAATTGGCTGGAGAATCCACTAGTGCACCACTGATTCACCCAGCCCATACCAGAGCAGGAAAAATGGCAATAGGAGTGGTTTGGGGGAGGATCAAGGTGTGCAGCGGGCCAAACCAAGGATGGTTCAGAGATGGGAAAGGAAGGAGCTTAGCAGTAGCTGTGCACACCAAGATCCTATCCCCCTTTTCCTGGCCCAACACACTCTCTGACACTCCTCAGACGCCAATTACCCAGCCCATATATGGACCTGACTTCTTTCTTACTCCCATGACTGCTACGTTTACCCACAAGACTTTGGTGGGGGACTTTATTAAACTTTTTTTTTTTGTAATGTCTAAGACTACCATGTCAACCAGATCATTTCCATCCCCATACTTGCTGATGTTCTCAGCAGGAGGTTAGTGAGGTAAGGCTCACCCCTGGAGAAACAAGGCTGATTCTCCTTCAGTAAAGCTCATTCTATGTGCTTAATCATGCTGTCTTTAATTAAGCTTTCCACCAGTTTACCTGGAACAAACATTAAGGGCCCAATCCTATCCAACTTTCTAGTGCTCATGCAACCCCAAGGAAAGGGAACACTCATTCCCTTACCTTATGGAGGCCTCCATGACTGCCCCCATGACTGCCCCCCCTGGCAGCAACTGTTACCCTGCACATGCCCAATCTCATCTGATCTCGGAAGCTAAGCAGGGTCAGGCCTGGTTAGTACTTGGATGGGAGACCGCCTGGGAATACCGGGTGCTGTAGGCTTATACCATAGTCTTTCGAGACTGAAGTTTGCCAACCATGACTGCCCCCACCACAGGATGTAGTGCATCCCCCCTTGGTGCAGCTGCATCAGCTCTGAAAAGTTGGGTAAGATTGGACCCTAAACTACCTAAACTGCAACTTCCTGGATCCTCCCTATCTAAATTTTTGGTGTTGCATTGGCTACTATCCAGTCCTCTGGCACAGAGGCAGATTGGAAGGACATGCAACCTATTTTTTTTTTTGTTGTTGTTGTTGTTAGAAGCTCAGCAATTTCATGGTTTGAGTTCCTTCAGCATGCTTGGGTAGATGCCATCTCAGCCAATGATTTGTTAATCTTAATGTTGTCAATATGCTGTAGACCTTGGTGGTTCAACACGCAGCCTGTGGGCCATATGTGGCCTGTGAGACCACTTTTGGCACCCCTCAAGAAGCCACACCATGCCCACTGCCTTCTCCTGCTTCAACGGCTTTTTGGTCTCTCTGCTGCACTGTTCCGGCTTCTCCTTTGGAGAAGGAGCCATATCGGTTTCTTCTTTTCCTTCCAGTCCATCACAGAGGTCAAGAAATGGCAGGGCAGAGCTCTTCCAATCCCTCCCACCCCAGTTCCTCCCCCCACCCCATCCTCCTCCTGCCCTCATTCCTCCCTGCCCCCCAGAGGCTGTACCGTCACCCGGCGGTTACACTTAACCCTGATGGCTGCATGTCCTCTACCTGCCGACACTGGCCCCAGTACCTGACTGGCACAGGCGCGGTACCAGTGCTCCTTACTTGCCAGGTGCCATAAACATGCTTTATGGCATGTTTACAGCACCCAGCACCAGCGTACGGGCACTGGGTGACATTAGGATTGGGCCCTTAGGTAGCTCAGAACCCAGAAATAATTGGCGGTGACATCATCACCTAACTGTCAATTGCTTCCACATTTGCACCTTCAGTGGATGGTGCCAGGGTATGGTGGCCCACTTAGCTGTAAAATTTGGACCGCCCTGCTCTAGACTCTCATCTTTTATCATTTCCATTTAACTGTTCTTCAGACTGTTCTCCCCTGGGGGCTGGGGATAAGAATAGGCCCTCAGTTTGGCTGTACTTGTCGTAAGAGGCGACTAAACAGCCACCGGGTAGATGGGGCTCGTCAGCCTGGGAATGCAGCTCATCTGTGAGAAGGAAAACTCTGATCCCAAGCCTCCACTGCCTTGTGGCTACATCCAGTTAAGGAAAAGGCTTCAGGAGTCAACCTCGAGGCAAAATCAGGAGCCGGAGTCCCTGAGGCAGTTCATGGCTGAACACAGTCACGTTCTGGCAACTCCTGCAACGCTGCTGGAACCAACCGTATTGGCTTCTGCCTTTCCATTGGACCATTTCAGCGATGTGGAGAGGGGGGATTTGCTGCATGGGTAACAGCCTATCCTCCATACCTACTTTACCCAAGCTTCGCGTACTGGAGAGGACACTGTTCCAGAGCCACCATTCAGAGCGCGATACCATAGTCTTCCGAGACTAAAGGATGCCAACATGTCATGTTCTTCAGACTCTTTCTCTGAGAAGCTCAGTTCATAGAGATCTGCTCTACATCTTCTGCAAAGAAGAGAGATGCAAAAAAAAGTCAGTCAACTTCTCGACAACTCCGTTTCCTCTTTAACCTTTCCTTTTGCCCCCAGTTATCTAACAGTCCAACTGCCTCCCTGGCTGGCTTCCTGCTTTTGATGTATTTAAATAAGTTTTTATTAGTTGCCTTGATATTTTTAGCCATGCACTCCTCATATTCCTTTTTTTTTTTTTTTAATCCCTTCTTGTCAGTTTACATTTCTTACATTGCTTTCACCGGAGCTTGAGTTCCTTTTCATTCTCCTCATTAGAACCAGACTTCCCTGTTTCTGAAGGAAGCCTTCTTGCAGTTGATAGCTTCAGTCTAATCCAGTGTTTCCCAAACTTGCTGGGGTCATGGTGCCCTTCTTTCACGGAGGCCTCTTCTTTGCAGCTCTCCCAGGCACCGTGATATTAGATTGCACAAGAGCTTGTGTAAATCTTGTGAGATTTTGCTCAAGCTGCATGAGATTTTCTGTGATCCAAGATGGTGGGACCCAAGACAGCTGGAAGACGAGGCCACTAGGGACATTCCACAGTGCCCCAGGGAGTTTGCCATGGTGCTGCAGCACACAGTTTGGGAACCACTGGTCTAATCCATCAAGCCAGATGTCTCTGGGAAGCATAAATCCAAGAACCGAAGGCAACATCCCTTCTCTCAGGGCTGACCCCATCCATTAAACCAGGGGTGCCCAAACCCCTCGAGGCCTCTCAATGTGGCCCTCAGGGAGCCCCCAGTCTTCAATGAGCCTCTGGCCCTCCGGAGATTTGTTGAAGCCCGTACTGGCCCGACGCAACTGCTCTCAGCGTGAGGGCAAGTGTTTGACCTCTTGTGTGAGCTGTGGAATGAGGGCTCCCTCCACTGCTTGCTGTTTCATGTCTGTGATGCAGTAGCGGCAGCAAAGGAAAGGCCAGCCTTGCTTTGTGCAAGGCCTTGTATAGGCCTTGAGCTATTGCAAGACCTTCATTCATTCATAGAAGTTCATCTTTAATATATTCATTTATGTAAACTTATGTAAATTTATTCAAATTTTAAATGTAAATTAATTCTTCCCCCCCCCGGCCCCTGACACGGTGTCAGAGAGATGATGTGGCCCTCCTGCCAAAAACTTTGGACACCCCTGCATTAAACCATTTCACCTCAGGCGCTACCTTGGTGGGGGCTCACATCTCCCAGTGACCTTACTGATAAATGACCCTCCTCCAAACTCTTGTGGCACACCTGCAGATCATTTAGGGCACACAGTGTGCCGCGGCACAGCGGTTGAAAAATAATTGGATCCATCGATGCATGACCTACTTAAAATGCCAGGCACTTTGAACAATTAAAAAATATTTTAATTGGCTGACAGCTCTCATGAATGGATTTCTCTATTGACTATCCAATTTTCTCATCATCGTCATCATCATCAAGAATAGCAGTGCTATGATGTCATTTCAATACGTACGAGAAAGATGTTCTAAAATGTTTCCGGATCCTCTTGAGGTTCTTGCTATGTCCACAACCCAATTGCCTAGAAAGCAAATGGGCTTTGAGGAAGAAAATGGCTTTTTTGGCTACGAACAAGCATTTTAATATGCAACCTGGATTTATGGACTACTTTTCTAGTAATTGGAGACTGCAAGGATCGGCATGTTCGACCATAAATAATAGCCGAGATACAGAATTGCACTGTAATTGTAATCTGTCAGGATCTCGGAGTGTTTTTTAACGCACAGTGTGGAATTAAGGGCCTTTCCGAGGAGTCAAGATGTCAGTAAAAACTGGAAGAATAATAATTGTAGTTATTAGATTGTCGGGATCTGTTCTCTCCAGGGTCCTTTTTGCTGCCCAAACTGTGTAGCTTAGTTCAATGTAAACTGTGACAGGATGCCACCCACCTGGTCTACATGTAGCAGATGGGGGGGGGGAGAGTTGGCAAGTGAGATGAATAAAAACCAGATTTGTGGGCAGGAACCCGCTGATGTCACCAAGCCTTAAAAAATGGGGGGGGGGGAGGGTTTGAAATCTGATATTGAGATAGACCCTAGCAGTGAAGAAGCGTAGGAAAGTCACTGACACACAGGAAAAAGGACAAACCGGTGACACCCCAAAATAACCCTAGAGCAGTGACTCCCAAACTTTTTGACTGGTGGTTCCCTTGATCTACTGGACCATTGGCCATGGCTCCCCATTAGGGCTACAGTCCTATACATTATATAGGGCAGTGGGGTTTTTTGCGAGGATTCCACAGCTCTGCTGGCTGGTTTCTGCAGATCCCCAGGAAGCCACGACTCACAGTTTGGGAACCACCGCCCTCGAGTAAACCTTGCTATTTGTCAGAGAAAACTGAAAAAAAAGTTAGAGAAAAGAGTCGTTACCAGTCAGTATGCGCAATATTGAATTACAAGGTTCACTGGCTTAGTATACGTCTGGTTCCTATGCCTTCTCTGTGAAAATTAAGGAGGGGCTACTTTCCCTCTCCCCACCTGCCTGAAGCACCGTCATTTTCTGAAACAGATATCTCTAGCATAGGGCTGGCCCAAGACCGCCTGTGACCTGAGGCTGCATGCCAAATGCTGTTCCTTACCCAATTAGGTACTGGCCTCTGCCACTCTCCAATTTCTAGCTTGGCACTCTTCCCCCCCCCCCACACACACACACAGTTCCTTTTTCTCACTGTCCCTCTCTTCCTATTTTCAATCCAGGGAGTGTAAGGAGGAGGAGCAGTGGAGGAAAGTTGGTGGACAGAGATGGATGCCCACCGCCAACGCACTCTCTATGAACACCAGTTGGCCTCATGGATGGGCCGGTCTTGCTCTAGCCTTGTGTTTTGGGTAACATACAGAGATGGATGTCCCCACCCAATTTGCTGTCTATGAACACCAATTGACCTCATGGATGGGCTGTCCTTGCTGTAGCCTTGAGTTTTGGGTAACGGCCTGAAAACCTGGGAAAGATTTCAATCCTTTTCTAATTTTGCACAACGGAAACTGAGGCACATAATGATGACATGATTTCCTGCCACTGTAGGGCAGCAGTGTTGTATTTTAATAAACATTGCATACCTCTTTCTTTCTTTCTTTCTTTCTTTCTTTCTTTCTTTCTTTCTTTCTTTCTTTCTTTCTTTCTTTCCCTTTTGCTCTTTTAAAGGTAATTTTTGTCTTCGGATTTGCGAGCAATTAAACTGAAATTACCGCAGGAGCGATGACTGTTTTGAATCCGCAAGCAGTGGTTAATTACTGTCCCCGGTGAATCGGGAAGAATGAAGGATGCTTTTCATTTGAACATCTTCTAGCTGGCAGATAAATACAGGCTGTTAAAAAAGACCAGTGGGTCGAAACGCGTTAGGCTACCGTTTCTTGGCCTGGATGTGTGGCAAAATCTTCCCAATTAGCAAAGGAGAATGTGTGGCATAGCTGTGGGTAGAGCAAATTTGGTCCCTTTAGGTGATGATATGTTTTGCGAGGTTGTGTCCCGGTAGCAATAAATTGGTGACTATATTTTTTAAAAATTAATTTGTGGGGAAGAGTGACATTGATCATCTGCCTATTTTCCTACAGCTTCTCTAAAAATGTGCTTTTTAATTATAAGGAAACTGCTGGATTATCATTAGATCCAGGTTCTGCACCCACTTTGATTGCATTATAGAACTTTGAGTATTGGTTGGGAAAAAATCCTGTTAGGCCGTTGCAAAAGAAGGTCTTGTTCAGTCTTCATGACACTGGTGCTTTTTCTACCCCTGCAGTTCCAACTTTTGCAAATTCTGTTGTCTGATACTCATTAGCCTTATAGAAGTGTGGTTTCCAGTGCAAATTCAAGGTCTCGAATTATGCATGTGTGGTAATGGGGGGCTTATTGTTCAGTGGTAGTGCACTGTTTTGCATGCGGGTAGTCCCACAGTCAATCCCTGGCAGCTCCAGATAGAGCTAGGAAGCTTGCCACCAGTCTGTGTAGACCAGGGGTGCTCACACTTTTTTGGCTCGAGAGCTACTTTGAAACCCAGCAAGGCCCGGAGATCTACCAGAGTTTTTTTTTACAATGTTCGCGCCATCATAACATATAACATTTATGTGTACAATGTATGTTGGTGTACTTTGAGCTCCACTGAGTATAACAGGACTTACTCCTGAGTAGACATGCCTAGGATTAGGCTGTGAAGCTGCAATCCTAGCCACACTTACCTGGGAGTAAGCCCCACTGAGTACAATGGGCCTTACTCCTGGCATTTCCTCCCAGAGGCACCTGAAAGGGGGGGTCGGCACTCTGCGATCTACTCATTTTGCCTCGCGATCTACCGGTAGATCGCGATCCACCTATTGAGCACCCCTGGTGTAGACAATATTTTTATATAGCATAGGCTGCAGTCCTAACCAACTTTCCAGCACTGACATAACGGCAATGCAACTCCATGGTAAGGGAACAAGCATTGCCTTACCTTGAGGAGGCCTCCATGACTGCCCCCCCACCAACTGCAGGATGCAGCACATACCCCACTGGCACAGCTATGCCAGTGCTGGAAAATTGGTTAGGATTGAGCCTATAATCTCATACAGAGTAACTAAAAAAAAATGCACGCACACTTTAATACGTTCTGATTCATACATACTTCACTGTCAAAAACTGACAACACTTGAACATCAGAGGGAAGCAATGGAAGGCATGTGGGCCCTCCCCAAAGCACATGTCAGTGGATGTTTGCAGAACCCAGAAGTCAGCAATTTTCAATGTTTTTCTTCTCCTGGCACACTGACCTCTACGGCCTTCTCCATTTTCTTCGCCTCTCATGATGTCACTTTCGACTCCCAGGAGACTCTTCCGGGTTCTACAGCTTTGTTTCTAGGGCAACTGTCAGACGTAACAAATTGTTAGGGGTGCTTTTGATTTGTTTTGTGTGTGTGTGTTTTTTTTTTTTTTTTTTGGTTAAAAACACATAAAAGCACAAAACACCCCCTTTTTGGCGTTAAAATATCCAAATAAAAACTGTAATGGAAAGGAGTCATAGGAAGACAGAGGACATGCCAAGCTCAGCCAGCAGTTGATAACTGGGCCAACTCACCTGCCTTTATGATAGAGAACACGCCTTTGATATAATGTCCTCCTGTGATACATCGCACACCTGTGATTATCCTGCCTCGCAGTTCCGTGTCACAGTTCTGAGATCAGTTCAGTTCAGGGAAGAAGGGAACGGAGTCAAGCCCTATGACCTCATTCAGAAGTCTGCACGCAATGGACAAAGGGCAGCAGCGCACAGGACTTTTTGTGCTGCCTCCAAAAGTATATATAAACATACATATATTGAGACACAAATGTTTGGGGTGTAAAAAGAAGGGACATGAACGTCCAATGCATTGGACTGAACACAGTTGTCCAGGATGCAATGGTCCAGTCACTACATCCACTATGAATAACTGCACTTGATGGCTTATTTAAAATCTGATGGAGGTCTCACGTGTTTGAATACTCTTGCGGCGGCAGCAATTGGGGGAGGGGTTGTCACCTCTCAGCAAAGCATTATGCTGCTACACAACCACCAGCATCGCTCCTCTTTGGCTCCACCCTGGGCTGGGCGCCAGCTCTCACACCTTTGTGGAATCTGGGAAAAAAACCAACCTAGTATGAAAGACGTGATGCCACACTAAGAGAAGATCATTACTGGCGAAACCTCGTTATCGCACCTTCCATTAGCGCTGTCAGGAATGTCAAAGTCGCTCACTTTAAGTAGGTCATTTTAAGTTCAATGCCTGGCTTAGGAGCAGCTCGGTGAATGCCAGCAAAGATTAATGTCGCTTCAGCTAGGGCGTTTGATCCCTGATGAAGATGGAAAGGCTGCCTCTGGGTTGCAGAGGGCCCTTCGGAAAATGTCTTCTGTGGGCGACCTGCTACTCTAGAGGGCCCTGAGAAAATTGCGGTGCCAGCCAATGGCGTCACTAGAGTTTGCGACACCTGGTGCAGGAGCCCAGCAAGTCACCCCTGTTAGCTCTCTGCCCATGCTGAGCCAGAGACAAAGCTAACTAGTTGGTTTATGGAAAGTTGCAGGCAGCTGAGTCACACTGAGTCAGCAGAATTACTCTGCACCTGAGCCTGCCACACCCTAGTTAACAGAGCAGAATCTTAACAACCCCTATGATGGACTTCCTCCCATGCAGTGGGCAGGGCAATGCCGTGGGTTGTGGGCATGGTGATGTACCATCTCCCCACCCTGCTATTTTTTTTTGCTATAACATTTGATAGAATATAGATATTCCAGTGTGGTCTGTTTCATTGCATTCCTCATGAAATTACACATCAATCGATGTAGAACATGATGGTATTCAAAAATACCAAGATTTTAAAAATTTGAATGAGTATTGGTGTCACCACCTCCCCATGTGCATCGCCCAGTGCAACCCACACCCCCACATCTACCTAGCTATGCCACTGCTACCATGTCAAGGCTACATGAACAAAGCTGGTCTCAGGGATCAGCACTGGGCCCTGGGGCCCAGAGGACTGCTGATCACCAGTCTCTGCCCTGAAAGATGAAACACTTCACTTGAAATTAATTGAGCTTACATTGCTATGCATGTCTATATAAGAACATAGAAGAGCCCACCAGATGCAACTGGGACCACACAAGACAACAAGATCCCTGCATTCTATTTCCACTCCCTTGCATCCGACATTCAGATATATCCTACTTCTAGAACCAGGAAGAATATCCATCACAGTTTGCAACCTGTGGCTTTTTCCTCCATAAATCCGTCCAATCTCTTGTTAAAAGCATCCAGACCAGGTGCCATCACCACATCCTGTGGCAAGGAGTTCCACAGACCAATTACACATTGGGTTAAGAAATTGTTTGTTTTGTCTCTTTTAATTCTCCTGACACTCAGTTTTTGTGGATGTCCCTTGGTCCTGGTGTCAGATCCACTCTATCCACTCTATCCACTCTATCTATCCCCTACATAATTTTGTATGTCTCAATCATGTCTCATCTCAAGAACTTTTTTTCTAGACTGAAGATCCCCAAACACTGTATTGTATTGGCAACCTTCAGTCTCGAAAGACTATGGTATCGCGCTCTGAAAGGTGGTTCTGGTACAGTGTCTAGTGTGGCTGAAAAGGCCAATCCGGGAGTGACAATCCCTTCCACACCGGGAGCAAGTGCAGTCTGTCCCTGGTCTGTCTCCCTGGCTATGGGCCTTCCTTCTTTGCCTCTTAGCCTCAGACTGTTGGCAAAGTGTCTCTTCAAACTGGGAAAGGCCATGCTGCACAGCCTGCCTCCAAGCGGGCCGCTCAGAGGCCAGGGTTTCCCACTTGTTGAGGTCCATCCCTAAGACCTTCAGATCCCTCTTGCAGATGTCCTTGTATAGCAGCTGTGGTCTACCTGTAGGGCGCTTTCCTTGCACGAGTTCTCCATAGAGGAGATCCTTTGGGATCCGGCCATCATCCATTCTCACGACATGACCGAGCCAACGCAGGCGTCTCAACACTGTAGTCTTTTCTCATCAAGAGAGGTGCCCCAGCCCAGTAATCATTTTGGCTATGTAGAAGTCACAAAGTGTTCAGATAATACCACCCTTCAATGTTCAATCTAGGTGAACTAGAAATAGCACACCACCACCACCACCCCACCAGTCTGTAAAAGCGGCACTGTGTGCTATGGGGGGGGGGGGGAGGGTGACAAGACAGTCCTAGAGAGGTATGCAAATATCTTTCTACTTACCTCCCCATAGGGGAGGTCAAATAAGCTAAATGTAAATAAAATGAGAGGGGAAAGTAAATAAGAGAGAGTAAATGATAGAGACATCTTATATAGATTTAACATAGATGAGGATGATATTAGGGGAGATAAGAGTGACTGTCTGAAATAACTGGAAATTTGAATAAGAAATATAATTAGAATTTGTGACTTCACTATTGCTGCAATGTAAGGATGTACCTTTCTATCTTTGATGTGTTTTTTTGTTGTTTTGTTTTAAATAAATTGAAAAATATGAAAGTTTAAAAATATTCAGTCACAAAATACTTAATATAAGAGCATCATACTATCGACTTCAGACACCTGAGCTCCACAAGAGAGATGTTTGAGAGCCACAATATTTAGGAAGCATTGAAAATCTTAAATATATGTTCTCACCATGAACACTAAACTTATGCTTTAATCCAGTGGACTCTCTGTATATACCTGGTAAATAATTATAAAGCATGAAAATCTCTTATTTACCTTTTATATTAATTGTGATGCAAAAACCCCTGGGGGCTGGGGGCTAAGAATAGGCCCTCCGTTTGGCTGTACTTGTCGTAAGAGGCGACTAAACAGCCACTGGGTAGATGGGACTCATTAGCCTGGGAAGGCAGCTCATCTGAGAGAAGGAAAACTCTGACCCCAAACCTCCACTGCCTTGTGGCTACATCCAGTTATGGAAAAGGCTTCAGGAGTCAACCTCGAGGCAAAATCCGGAGCCGGAGTCCCTGAGGCAGTTCATGGCTGAACACAGTCACGTTCTGGCAACTCCTGCAACGCTGCTGGAACCAACCGTATTGGCTTCTGCCTTTCCGTTGGACCATTTCAGTGACGTGGAGAGGGGGGATTTGCTGCATGGGTAACAGTCTATCCTCCATATCTACTTTACCCAGGCTTTGCGCACTGGAGAGGACACTCTGTTCCAGAACCACCATTCAGAGCGCGATACCATAGTCTTCTGAGACTGAAGGATGCCAACTGAAGATGCAAAAAGGAGCTCAGAAAACACATTTCCATGAGCTGCACGTTAGATGTCAAAAAATCACATTGGGGTTGAGAGTCATGGTTTGGCCAACCCCTGCCATAGGCCATCTCGCCTCCAATGGGTCTCATGGAATCTATGCCGCAAAATAGCTGGCGTAAGTCCAAGGAGACTCCAGGGGTCAGGTTGAGGCTGGGTAGGAGGTCTAGGCTCAATACCACCAAGATCATCCCCCTCATGCCCCTGTTCCTGCCCACTTCTCACCCCAAACCACCCCTGCCACCAAGTTATCAATGGCAGTGGAGGATAGCAGAGGTTCAACAGGGCACTGCTGCCCATGTCAACCCTCTCATGGTTTGTATTGGTGACTGTGGCCCACCAAAGAGTGGTTTGGGTGCTGCACCACCAGCCCGGGACTTAAAGGGGCAGATCGCAAGATTAATCTAAAAATAGATGGCAAATTAGGGAAGAAAGGAGAGTAAAAAGGAAGGGGAATCAGTTGGGGAAAGCTAGGGTGAATTGCTACCCAAGTATGAAAAAAATCCTCACAAAATCTGACCAACTTTCAAATCCCAAACTTCACATCACTTCTGTACCTCATTTCCTCCCTCCTGCAGACTAATTGCTTCCATCTCTCTAGGTTTCTGGAGGGTTAATTAGTCACTGGCTGCCTCATTCTTGGTGGAAGTGAAGTATGAGGAATTTATGATTAATAATGTTTCATTGGCAAAGAGCTTAGCAGGACTCAAGGAAGGATTAGACATTTATATGAGCACACAGTCTATCAGCTTCCACATTAAGTATGATGAAGAGCTACGGAGGAGAGACGCCCTCCTATTCAGGGTCAAAGACCTAAGACTGGCTTCCTGGGATTAGGATGGATGTTCCCCTTGAAGGAAGAGGGAGGAGAGACTATATTTCTCAGTGTGGAGGATTCAAACTTTTGGATCAGCAGCCTCTAAGGCTACTACTGACCTCCTGCTCTCCTTAACCCCTTCAATATCCAGCTCTGCCGCAACATGTCTTAGGAGAAGCAGTGGAGGCAAATAGACAGAGATGAGTGCCCCCCACCGACCTGCTGGTGGGCAACCCAATCCTAAGCTGGGCTGCTGGGTACAGCAGCACCAAAATGGTAATTGCTATATACAGCGGCCCTTCTGAGCCCGCCGGAGGTCTCCTTGCAGGAACAGAACTTTTGTCCCCCTGAGGAAAGCCCCTTGAGAAAGCCCACAATGGGGCTTCCCAAGTCTGCATTGGCTATTTTGCCAGTGCAGATGGGAGAACCGCCGTGTTAGGCTTTTTAACCCAATTTGGAGGACGAGATCCAGCAGAGGCATGTTTCTGCCAGTCCCCCCCCACCCCTGCAACTGGTTCCTCCCCTCCCTCTGACCTCCTCTCTCCCCAGAATGCCTCCCCTGCCCCCAAAACCTGCACTGCCACCAAATATGGTGCCAATTGGCACGGAACTGGTGCTGGCACTCAGTACCTCAGAATGCCAGGTTCAAGGGAGTGGCAACAGGATTCAGGTCTCATGTTGTCTTTTTTTAAAATTAATTTTTTAATTATTTTCCAAAATAAAAACAAACAACAAATATAAACAAGCACATAACAAACACAAACTCAATACATAACACAAAACACAAAAACACAAAAACACAAAAACATACTGTTGAAGGGTGCAGGCAATCCTATATCAATATATCTAATCAATACATATCTTCTAATCTTGTTCTAGTTTAACCTCTTAATATCATTTATCTATCATATCATATCCTGTAGAATATATCATGTATACAATATATTCATCTAAATGCCCTCTCTTATACATCTACAACTTCATTTTCAACCAAGCATAAAATGGTCTCCATTGCTCTATCTGTGTCGGTTTACATCTGTGTCGGTGTTGATCCAAAATCTCTGTAAGCCTATCCATTTCCGCCACATTCATTATTTTTTCTATTAATTCATCTTCCGTTGGAATTTTAATATCTTTCCAGTATCTAGCATATAAAATCCTTGCAGCAGTTAATATAATAACTAAATACATTTTCTTTATCTATAATATCTAAGGTGATATTAAGCAAAAACAACTCTGGTTTCAGCGGTATCGTAAATACAACAATCTCTTGTATTAGATTCCTTACCATTTTCCAGTATACTTGCATTTTTTACATGTCCACCACATATGATAAAACGTCCCTTCTTCACATTTACACTTCCAACAATTTTTTGATACGTTTGGATTCATTTTTACCAGTTTTACTGGTGTCATGTACCATCTATAAAACATTTTATATACATTTTCTTTAAAATTTGTTGCTCTAGTAAATTTTAAATTTTCAAATCTGTTCCCATTGTTCTAATGTAATATTATGGCCTATATTTTGTGCCCATTTTATCATACATTCTTTTATTGTTTCTTCATGCATCTCAAAATCCAATAGGAACATATACATTCTTTTGATATATTTTTCTTTTGTTTCTAAGAGTATTCTATCAAATGGCGATTCTGTTCTAAATAGAATCCTTCTTGCTTATCTTTCCCAAATTTTGAATCAAGTTGCAAGCGAGTCCACCAATCCATCTCCACATCCTGTCTTAACAGTTCTTCTTTTGTCTTTAATTGCCCATCTTTCTTCAATAAACTTTCATATCTAAGCATTTTTGTTGTCTCTAGTAAATTCGACCAGGTACATGCTTCTAGCGGCGCCACCCATCGGGGGATTTTGGTATACATCTGTCTTTGTATTTTAGCCCAGATCCATAATAAAGATTTCCTTAAGATATGATTATTGAACCACTTATATTTGTTTGCTTTTCCATACCAAACAAATGCATGCCATCCCCATTCAAGATCATGTCCCTCCAGTTTAAGTATTCTTTGATCTTCTAATATAATCCACTCTTTAATCCATAGTAGCGCTGCGGCCTTATAATATAATAACCAATCAGGAAGCCCCATGCCTCCTCTTAGTTTCACATCTTGCAAGGCCTTCATTTTAATTCTTGGTTTCTTTCCCGGCCAGATGAATTTCGAGATAATTTGATTAGTTTCTTTAAATATATCTTGCTTCAAAATTACAGGGATTGTTTGGAAAAGAAAGTTTATTTTAGGCAAAACATTCATTTTCACTGCAGCAACTCTTCCCATCAATGAAAGCTGCAATTCTTTCCATTTTGTTAAATCTCTTTTTATTTCTTCAATCAATTTCAAATAATTATCTTTCACTAATGTGCTTGTTTTCTTCGTTAATTGAATCCCTAAATATTTAATTTGTTTTTCTTCTTTGAAATGTGTTAATTCCTCCAATTTCTATATTTTCTTTATTTGCATATTCTTTGTTAAGATTTTCGTTTTCTTGACATTTATTTTCAGTCCTGTCACTTCAGTATATTCTCGCAACACATCTAACAAATTTTTGACAGATTCTAATGGTTCTTCTTTAATCACCATAAGGTCATCCACAAATGCCTGGATTTTAAATTCTTCACCTCTTATTTTTAATCCTTTACTCTCTTCTGTCTTTCTCACTTGATTCAAAAGTATTTCCATAATCACTATAAATAATAATGGAGAAAGTGGACATCCCGTTCCTTTTTCAATTTTTATCTCCTCTGAAAGCTCTCCATTTATTCTAATTCTAGCAGTTTGATTCTTATATATAACTTTAATCATAGCAATGAACGGAGTTCCTACATCCATCATTTCAAATTGTAAAAACATCAAATTCCAGTTTACATTATCAAATGCTTTTTGAAAATCTATAAAAAAAATCGCCATTTGCTTATCAGGGTACATTTCATAATATTCTAAAAAGTTCAATATCTTTCTCATATTATTTCTAATTTGTCTTCTTGGTAAGAACCCTGCTTGGTCTTGATGAATAATGTTAATTCTTTTTAATCTTGAAGCTAATATTGTTGCAAAAATTTTATAATCCACATTAAGTAGTGAAATTGGTCTATAATTTTGAATCTCTTCTTGGTCAAGCCCTTCTTTATGTATAACTGTAATAATTGCTTACTTCCAAGTATCAGGAATTTTATCCTTTTGCTGTATTTCTTTTATCAATTTTTTAAATGGTAACACCAACTCTTCTTCAAAACATTTATACAAGTAAAATTCAGCTGGTAATCCATCGCTACCCGGCGATTTCTGATTTTTTTGTTTAGCTATTGCCCCTGAAATCTCACTAACTGATATCGGTTGATTTAAACTTTCTTTTTGTTGCTGCGACATCTTTAATTCATTGTGTTTTTTTTTTGTAAATAATTCCTTTGAATAATGCTTGAGATCCCTTCTTCCATATATAATTTTTCATAAAAGTTTTTAACAATATCAATCATATCTTTTACATTTATAGTCTTTTTTCCATCTTCGTTCTTTAATGTGTCTATATAGGATTTCATTTTCTCTCTCTTTAATTTATAAGCCAACCATTTTCCAGTTTTATTGGCATTTTCAAAAAGTTTTGTCTAGCAAAAGTAAGTTTCTTTGCTAGTTCTTCTGTCAATAAAATGTTGTACCTCTCTCATTCTCTGTTTATCTCCGGTGCTGTAGGGTTTTGCTTTGCCAATAATTTTTGTCATTTCAATTCTTTCTCTAATTCTACGTATCTTTTCTCTCTTCTTTTTCTTGCAACTTCTCTTATTGCCAATCCTCTAAAAACAGCTTGACTAGCATCCCAGACCATGGTAATTGGTATATCAGTTGTAATCTTAGCTCTAAAATAATGTTCTCTTTCTTCTTTCAAACTCTTTTTAAATTTTTCATTTTTTAAACTATTAATATTCAATCTCCATTGAGATGGCTTTTGAAGAGTTTCAAATTTGCTCATTACTGGATTGTGATCTGATGGTATCTTTGGTAATATTTCCACTTCTACCAGATTTTTAGTCCATGCCCGTGGTATCCAAAGAGCATCAATCCTTGACCACGTCTGGTGTCTATTTGAATAAAAAGTATAGTCTTTAGTTTCTGGATATCTTGTTCTCTATACACCTATCAGATACATCTCTTCCGCTAATTGTAAAAATGCTTTAGGAATTTGTGGTCTCCTTTTTTTCTTCTCTTTTACTCACATCGATGTAGAATCCATTTGTCCATCAAAAACTGAATTAAAGTCTCCAACAATACAGAATATTCTCTAATTCTTGTGCCTTTGTATAACTGTACAAAAAATTCTTGCTGATTTTATTTGGTGCATAAATATTCACAGGTAAGACTCTTGCATTTTCTTTTTGTACTTCCACCATCAATATTCTTCCATCTTGTGATGCATAAGAACATAAGAACATAAGAACAGCCCCACTGGATCAGGCCATAGGCCCATCTAGTCCAGCTTCCTGTATCTCACAGCGGCCCACCAAATGCCCCAGGGAGCACACCAGATAACAAGAGACCTCATCCTGGTGCCCTCCCTTGCATCTGGCATTCTGACATAACCCATTTCTAAAATCAGGAGGTTGCGCATACGCATCATGGCTTGTACCCCGTAATGCATTTTTCCTCCAGAAACTTGTCCAATTCCCTTTTAAAGGTGTCCAGGCTAGACGCCATCACCACATCCTGTGGCAAGGAGTTCCACAAACCAACCACAGGCTGAGTAAATAAATATTTTCTTTTGTCTGTTCTAACTCTCCCAACACTCAATTTTAGTGGATGCCCCCTGGTTCTGGTGTTATGTGAGAGTGTAAAGAGCATCTGCCTATCCACTCTGTCCATCCCCTGCATAATTTTGTATGTCTCAATCATGTCCCCCTTCAGGCGTCTCTTTTCTAGGCTGAAGAGGCCCAAACGCCGTAGACTTTCCTCATAAGGAAGGTGCCCCAGCCCAGTAATCATCTTAGTCACTCTCTTTTGCACCTTTTCCATTTCCACTATGTCTTTTTTGAGATGCGGCGACCAGACCAGATGCATATATTAGTTTTGATCTCAGTCTTTCTTTTACGTATGTGGCCACACCCTTTTTTTAAAAATCTGAGGCTATAAATACTTCTCCAAATTTTTTGTTCACAAGCAGTGCTTTATTCATATTTTTGATGTGCGTTTCTTGTATAAAAGTTATATCCATACTTAACTTTTGCAACTGAAGGAAGAATTTCTTTCATTTTTGAGGTAAATTTATGCCATTTATGTTGACAGAGTAGATACTCCATCCTCCCTTAACCATCATGTTTCTTTTTACTATTCACCTTCTCTTTTTGTCTTCTTCTTGTTGCTATCGCTCAATCTATTTACAGCCAACACCCTCCACTCCCACTGGGTAGCCAGCCACCTTTCAACGTGTTCCACTTCTTCATCCTTTTTATTGCCTCGTTCCCACTAGTTGACTCTGAAGCAAAGTGCCTTATTAGAATGCCAATGAAATCCGCCATTCTCATGCAATAAATCTCCCTGCATTGTGCAGGGCTTCATCTTCCTGAATATCCCTTACAGATAATACTTTATGTTAAGTGCACATTAACTAGTGCTTAATGTGGACAGCCAGCTTCACAAAAGCAGTCCTAGAGACACACGTAACACTTCCTGTTTGACTTCAAGCTGCATCTGTTATATCCCCAGCCATTATAGGACTGCGCTGTCCTGGCTTTAAAAATAATGCAAAAAACTCGCCCTCTTTTCATCTCGGGCTCCCATTAGCTAATTGGACGCTATGTCATATATTCAAATATGCATCCTAATAATGACACAAATTGGCCATCACATCTTCTCCGTTAATAAATGAGTTAGTTGCATGCAAATGTGCAAAAAGGTGAATTGACAGCCAAGGAAGCTGTACAAGGAAGATATATGGGAACTTCCTATAAATGTCAGAATGGGTTTGAGTGAGTGAGAGGAGATCTGCAACACAGGGAAGGTTCTCTAAGGTTGACCTCATAGTAAGTTGAAGTTTACGGAGGGGTGCTGCTGGAATTGTCCTTGGATTTTGGAGATCCAACTGCTACGTTCTCATTTCCTCAGTGAAATTGATGGACTAGAACAACAATCCCACTCTTTCCCCCCCCCCTCCTGGTTTTAGCTACTGGTTTTAAAATGGGACAGTGCCACAAGGCGTCACAAACAGATCACAGGTAGCCATGTAATGAAGCGAGGGCAATTCTGAGTGCCACAAGGGTGGGCAATTTAAATGAACCAAGATTCTCACAAGGGGTCCTAAGAAGTCACCGAACAAGGGGACTTATCCAGCACTCCTGAAGACATTCCTTAAAAAAAAAAAAAAAAAAAAAAAAGCAACCCTTAATTTTCAGCAGTGAAACAGCTTTTCCCCCTTCATTTTTCATTTGTTTTTAGCCTCAGGGCTCATACGTACCCACGAAACATGCTGTCCTCCTCGGTCTCTCAGAAGGAAGTTTTGAAAGTGAAACGGAAAACATCATGATTATTTCATGGGTCTCCCGGTTCTAGTGCAAGAGCAGTTAGCCCTGATCAGCTGAGAAGTCGGCTAGACTTGTGTCCCAAGCTTGCTGCAAAGATTTTGTTTAATGATTCCCTCCCCCACTTGGTTTCCTCTGAATACATTGATTTGGTTGGTGTTTGGTTAATAATATGTCGCAGTAATGTGTGGGATGCGGCTAAAGGCATTACATTACTTCATATGGTTAATGTTGTCAGCCTGTCACCTCCACTGGTCAGGATTCGGCCCCCCATCAACCCCACACACACACACACCTGGGCTGATTGCAAGAACAGGAGAATATAAAAACAGGGATACAGAGAGTGATCAGTAATACTGCTTTTCTTGGTGCTGTTCCTGGTCCACTGTCATAATGCCTGTGCACACATGTATACCAGGGGTCTCTAAACTATTCAACCAAAGGGCCACATCAAATATCTGGCACAGTGTCGAGGGCTGGGAAAAAAATAAAATTAAATAAATATATTAAGAGATGGAACTTAGATGAATAAATAAATGAATGAGCGGGCTCAAATGTCCAATATTTCTCTGAGCACCAACGCACACCACAGAAATAAAGCACAAACTTAAATGGACCCCCATTGCCCCATCCCACAAGCACAGCTCCGGCAGAGTTTGGTCAACTGTGCCAGAGGCTCTCAGGTGACCAGAGGCTGGCCACAGGTCAGGTAGAGGCTTGCCGAGGGCCACATCTGGCCCCCGGGCCAGGGTTTGGAGACCCCTGATCTATACCAAGGGTGTCAAACTGGTTTAATATAGAGGGCCATATAGCATTCATGTTGCCCGCTAAAGGGCCAGATGTGATGCCATTCAGCAGGAAGTGATGTCATTAAGCAGGTCACAGTCAGAAATAAGCATTTTTTTTTACTCATTAAGGATCTCTTAGCTGCCAGTGACAGTAGAGAAAATACATAAATCTTTATCGTGTTTTCAAGACATGGGAGAGGCCAATTATCATGTGGGTTGCCCAATTAGCTGTGACACCTCAGACCAGCTGAGCAGCTAAGAGCGACTGACAGCGGTGCTGGGTGAGCCCGAGGGCTGGATAAAGAGTTTCAGGGGGATGCATGCAGCCCCCAGTCCTTATCTTTGACACCCCTGAATATTTTCAATATTTTTCTTCCTATGGCACACTGACCTCTATGGTCTTCTCGATGGTCTTTGACTCTTGTGATGGTTGGCAACCTTCAGTCTTGAAAGACTATGGTATAAGCCTACAGCACCCAGTATTCCGAGGTGGTCTCCCATCCAAGTACTAACCAGGCCTGACCCAGCTTAGCTTCTGAGATCAGACAAGATCTGATATATTGTTGTTGGCAACCTTCAGTCTCGAAAGACTGTGGTATCGCGCTCTGAAAGGTGGTTCTGGAACAGCGTCTAGTGTGGCTGAAAAGGCCAATTCGGGAGTGACAATCCCTTCCACACTGGGAGCAAATGCAGTCTGTCCCTGGTCTGTCTCCCTGGCTATGGGCCTTTCTTCTTTGCCTCTTAGCCTCAGACTGTGGGCCAAGTGTCTCTTCAAACTGGGAAAGGCCATGCTGCACAGCCTGCCTCCAAGCGGGCCGCTCAGAGGCCAGGGTTTCCCACTTGTTGAGGTCCACTCCTGAGACCTTCAGATCCCTCTTGCAGATGTCCTTGTATCACAGCTGTGGTCTACCTGTAGGGCGCTTTCCTTGCACGAGTTCTCCATAGAGGAGATCCTTTGGGATCCAGCCATCATCCATTCTCACAACATAACCTCACGAGCTAAACAAACGCATTGGTAAAGCAGCTACCATGTTTTCCAGACTCACAAAGAGAGTCTGGTCCAACAAGAAGCTGATGGAACATACCAAGATCCAGGTCTACAGAGCTTGCGTCCTGAGTACACTTCTGTACTGCAGCAAGTCATGGACTCTTCGCTCACAACAGGAGAGGAAACTGAACGCTTTCCACATGCGCTGCCTCCGACGCATTCTCGGCATCACCTGGCAGGACAAAGTTCCAAACAACACAGTCCTGGAACGTGCTGGAATCCCTAGCATGTATGCACTGCTGAAACAGAGATGCCTGCGTTGGCTCGGTCATGTCGTGAGAATGGATGATGGCCAGATCTGATATAGCACTTCTGGAATCCAGGACACTCTTCTATTTCTAGGGAACTTGTCTATTGTAATAAATTGTCTATTCCTCTTCCCCCACCAGCTATTTAGAACCAGCAAAGTTTTCCCGGCAATTTTCAAACACCATGCTCCAAACTTCCACGGCATATCTGCGAACCTTTTGTGGCACACTGATAGAAGATGGCACACTGATGGACAGGGTGGGCTGGGGTACAGAGGCTCCAAAACTCAGAATGCAGAATTATAAGGTTGGGCAGCCAAAGAAAACACTGTTGCAGCTCCATCTCCCAATCTCAACCTACCAACTGGGTCTAGCCTTGCCTCATCTCATGCAGGATGGGGCTATGAAAGAAGGCCACTACCCTGAGTGTCAGAGTGGTTGTATTCCTCGTAAGGCCCAAGCACCACAGCTCCTGATAATGTTGGCCGCTTTTACACCCTTCCTTTCCCTCCTCTGTGAGAGTCTTTATTCATTTTTTTTTAAAAGCCCTCTTAACGAAAATGGACCTCCCCCCTGTCTGCGTGACAGACCTCCCCCCTGTCTGCATGAAAAAAAATAAAATCACCCACGGCAGTGTGCAAGTGCGCAATTACATCAAATACATATTAATTGATATTAATATTTATATAATAGAAATGGTCAATAAAGGCAGCATCAATCATCATTTAATCATCATTTAAACATAAGTCCTCTCCTGTTGCCAGCAAGTTACACCCACCCCCTTCTCAAGGGTAAGGGTAAGGGGATTTTTTTGGGGGGGGGCTAGGGGAGGTGAATGGCAGGAAAAGGGAGGCAGATGCTTGACCTTTTTTTTCTGAACTTGCTGAGAAACTCTCAACACTACACCCCCACCCCCACACACACACACAAAAACCCCTCAAGGTTGTTTTCTTTTCAAGCATTCTCCATGAAAGCTTGGAAATAAATTAATGGATTTTGAGGTGACCCAAGGGGTGTTTTCTCATGCTAATGTACACACAACTGTATTATATTACAGGATAATTGCAGCGGCTAACTGGGCAGAGAGGCATCTTTTACAGTGGGGGGTCCTCTTATATTTCGTAAGGGGAGGGCAATGATCCCTATTCAACCCAGACCGCGGCATTTTTCCAGCGGCTGGTGCCGATGTCTCCTTCGTGATACCCGGAGGCTGCAAGCCCTTTTTCGATCAAGGAAACCTCTTCCCATTCCTTGGTCTGTAGATGCTGCAGTGCAAACTGCTTAAGTTAAAAAGTGTGGGGTCGATATCCAAAATGAGACTCCTAAGGAAGTAGGAAGGCTGCCGATCGACATGGATTGACAGCCAGCTCTCCAGGGTTTCAAAATCAAGGGTCTTTTCCCTAAACTGACTTGGCAGTGCCAAGATTTGAACTTGGGGCTTCGTGCTACCGCTGAGATGCAGCCCTTTCCCAAAGTTTTGTTCTACTCACTTTTCTCCATTCCCAGCTCACTTCTGCCATCGGAACTGGGGATGGAGAAAAGCAGATCCAACAAAACACGGTAGTGAACTTAGGTGAAAGAATCTCGCCCCCCCCCCCCACTTTAAATGTGAACAGGGCAGCAGACACATCAATGAGTTAATCCTGTAAGGAGATTAGGGCACCAGAGATGTGATTCTTATTCTCACAACAACCTTAAGAAGTGCAGCAAGACCCACCTTCTTGGGGAGAACCCAGAAGTGATGTCACAATGTCACGTGATGATGTCAACATCCCACAGAACCTTGAGATGGTTGAGAAATGGTGACTGTTTCTGGATCACTCAATGAGCTTCACAGTGCAATCCTAACTTGCACTGGAACAGGCAGGCTAGTGGGCCTGCACTGTATCCAGCAAAAGGTTCAAGCTACAAGTGGCTCAGCCGGGGGTGAGGGGAATCACTAATGGGGCTAATGAGATCCATGCCACCTTCGGAGGTGGCGCAAATTTGAGCAGCCGGAGACTGCCTGGGAACAGGGTGAGGATCTGGCATAACTACCAGAACCTGGCCCCACCTGACACTCCTCGCCCACCCCTAGGAGCACCCACCACCTGCCCTTCCCTGTCCCAAAACATCTCCCTCCTAACTCTTCCCCACCCTCTCTACACCCCTCCCCCAGACCCCTGCATTGGCTGAACACGACTGATACAAACCTACCTCTCCTCAGGGTCCATGGAGGCGCAGGGAGGCCAGCAGAAGTCTGTGTGCCAGACTAACTCCCTTCAGAGTGGCGCGAAAGTGCTTTACGGCGGTTTAGTGACACTCCTGAGCAGGCCCAAGGGACTTGCGCCAGCCCAATGTCGAGTCTAGACTGCACCATCATTGTGTCTGAGCAGGAAACTGGACATCATGGTTCACACCCAACACTCTAACCACTACACCATCTTGATTCTACAGTGACCCCTTCCATGATGTTTACTGAGGTCCTTATTCTCTGATACCTCTAACACAGGTTGGTTGGCAACCTTCAGTCTCAGAAGACTATGGTAGAAGCCTACAGCACCCGGCATTCCCAGGCGGTCTCCCATCCAAGTACTAACCAGGCCTGACCCTGCTTAGCTTCCGAGATCAGACGAGATCGGGCATGTGCAGGGTAACAGTTGCTGCCTCTAACACAAGACCAGGAAAAAAGAGAAGAAAATGAATCGCTTGCAAGCAGAGACCTTGAAGGGTCTCTTCCTGCCTTACCGCCCATCCAAGCAAGTGCGCCGATCAATTGAAGCTAATCTGCGAAATCCAGTTTTATTCAATTGCCTGAAACCTATGGCTATCTGTAACTTTTGGAAGTGGAATGCTACAAACCAAGGGGGAAAAAGAGAGAGAACAAAGAATATCGATCGCTTATTTTAAGATAATGCTGCTAGTTTAAGGCTCTGAACAATCTAGGTGAGACCGGCCCACCCATGAGACCAACTGAGGTTGTTGCCTAAGGCAGCAGGTTGGCTGGTGGCATCCATCCACCGACTTCCTTGGCTGTTCCTACTCCCTGTATTTGAAAAGAAAGAGGTGATGGGAGTAGAAGAAGATGAAGCAGAGGAGAATCATTGGATAAACCATTGGAGCGCCCCACTCTTCTCCACATTTCCTCTGGAAGAAGAAGGCAGGAGAGGCAGTGGCTCAGATATCATTGGGCAAAGCACTGGCATTTGATGGGTCTTCTCAGTAGCTAGAAGGGCTTGGGTCAGTTCTCAGCACATGCTGTAGGTGCAATTCAAACTCAGCCTCATACATTTTTGTATTATCCAGAGCCAGCCCATTCATGAGGCCAGTTGAAACAGTTGCCTTGGGCAGCAGATTGGTCAGGGTGGTGCCCACTTCTGTTTGCCTGATTGACCCCACGGATCCTCCTCCATTTGGAGAGTCAGGGGTGAAAGAAAGGACACCGTCTCTCGTTTTCTCCAGTGCCTCCATTCCCCCCCCCCCCCGAATGCCTCTGGAAATAATGCTACATGGGGTGAAATGGTAGTCACCATAAGGACCACCACTGCAGTTAAGCCTCCCCAATTTGGCTATCCTATTGGCTCATTTCATGCACACCCATAGTCACCAAAATTTCTCCCGCCATTACACCGTCCATGAAAGGGTCAACGAAATGGGCTGTGTGGTACATTGGCTTAGTCCTGGTTCTTGCCAGGAGAGGGCAGAAAACAGGGATAGACTTATCTCAATCATTGCTCCACCCTGTCTTCATTATTGGCTGTTATGGGCAGTTCACAGTGGCTGAACTACATGTTACTCAACAGAAGACTGCCATTTTCAGCAGCAGTCCAGTATTTTCTGTAGAGGCTTCTGCCCACTGATTGTTCTAAAGCCTCTATCAGTCTAGTCTGAGACAGTAGGTCTCTGCAGATATATCTTCTGACCAAAGTTATATTCCCAGTGGTGTAGTAAGCGGGGGGTGAGGGGGCAGTCCACTGTGGGTACCAACTTGGAAGAGGGTGCCTGCAGCTTGAGGCCAAGCCAAGATGGCAGTGGTGGGAGAAGCAGCAGCAACCATTGGTCACAGGCATGTAGACGCCACCTCCTCCGCCTCCTTGTGTTTTGGTGGCTTGGCGATCTGGCCAAAAAACACAAACAGGGGGCAGCGGTTTGATAATCTGGCTGCCTCCTCTTCTCCTTTGGAAGCTCCGTTGGAGCCACCTCCTTGGGGACTACCCAGAAGTGATGTCACAATGTAACGATGTCACCGCCCCATGGAACTGCTGCTTCTAGCAATGCCTCTGGCTGTTCCTGAATCTTCCTTTCTCCCCAGCATGATATAACGTCATTGAGAAGGCCCTATTAAAATCTCCATGATTGCTTGCGGGAGTCATGTGCGATGGATGCTCTCTCCTGGAGAGTCTAGGAGACTCTCTCCTGGAGACTCTAGGCCAATATGGGATGTTTGGCAACCCTAAAAGTGTGTTGCCCCAGTGAATCTCACCAGGATTGTCCATCTGTCCCCACTTGTGTCTTACGGCCGTGTGATGTCAGGCACAGCAGTCAAACCTTCAGAGGAGAGGGGAGAGTTGATGCTCACAGCAGGTGAAAACTGCTACCTTTGGCAGCATGACTGAAGATGTTTATCCTATCGCTTTTTTGCTTGTTTATCGATGGGTGCTCAGGCAGGGCTTGGCCTGTGGAGCGCGAAAGTGTCCAGATGACACGGGTATTGGAAATAGCATTAAATATTATCGACTGAGCACTAGGGGAGGCCGGCCAAACGGTTAATGAATTTAAGCAAGTAGAAATTCAAACCGGAGTTTGCTGCTGAAGAGGGCCCCCGCGCATGCAGAAACAGGCACACGCACATCAAACTCTAAGAGTTACTCTTGCTTGCCTGTTATTAGCCACTCAAAGGATCAGGCCATTCAAACAGCCATGCATTTCCAGAGGGTTTCTTTGTACCCTCTTTAGCCGATGCACTTGTGTGGTCCTGCATATTGGGTACAACATCACACAAATGAATCTTGATGCTCCCATGCGTGCAATTAACATATATATTTTTCTCAGTGTTTTCTCAATGCACGCAAGCACATCGATCACGTGTAGGGAAAAACAGGAATGACTAGAGTGAAGCCAAAGCAGTGATTTTCAGCATGCACAAAACTCCAGAAAATATAGATTTTTTTTTTTAATGGAGCAGATTCCTAACGCGCAAGTCCAGAACGTGAAACTTCCAACATCCATGGTGCAGTGATGTATTCAAGTCCCTAACCCCAAGTCTCGAGTCAAGTCTCAAGTCTCTACCCTCAAACTGAGTCTCGAGTCCTTAGTCAAATTCTTGAGCTGAGTCTTAAATCTCGGAGCCAAATTTAAAGAAAAAAAGAGAGGTGGTGGTGGTGAGGAGTTTTGAACACCTCCAGGATGGCAGGCACTTCCAGGGGCCTGCTCCTTGCCACCAAGCTGATCAGCGGTGATTAAAGTCCTGCAGGCAGCCCAGAGCCACCAGCTGCAGCATCCCAGCCCAGGGGCCAGATGCGGCCCACGGCAAGCCGCTATCCAGCCCACGGCCAGCCTCTGATCCCCTGAGAGCCTCTGGCCCAGTTGACCAAACGCAACCGGAGTTGTGCTTGTGGGGTGGGGGAACGGGGTCCATTTAAGCTGGACCCGTATTGGTACTTGGAGAAATCCTGGACATTTGAGCCCATTCATTTATTCATTCATCTAAGTTCCGTCTCTAATGTATTTATTTAAATTTTATGTTTAGTTTTTTGTTTTGTTTTTTTCCCAGTGCTCAACACCGTGCCAGATATTTGATGCGGCCCTTCAGCCAAAAAGTTTAGAGACAACCTGCTCTAGGTAATCGTACTTGCTTCAAAACGCCCAGGAGGTCTTGAGGCTCTGGAGAAGATTGCCGAGGGAGGTGTGGATTCTCACTCACTGGAGGCAGACAAGCATCTGGTGGAGATGATCCAGGAGGATTTCCTGCAAGATGCAGGGAGTTGGACTAGATGACCTTTGAGGTCCCTTCCAATTCTATGCTTCTATGATAAATCTGACTTTAGAGCCAGTTGTGGGACTGCATCACCATCATGGAGAAAGTGCTACGCACCTCGCTGGCTCTATGGAAATTCCGCTACGACTGCTACTTCCGAGGAAGAGACTCAGAAGCGTCACTGGACTTGTGAATTGGAAGAGTTTCTTCCTAAGGAGAAACATCTCAGAACTGTTAAGGGGAGCCGAGTGAATTTCTAAAAGAGAAGTGAAATTTCTCAGGAAGAGCCTACATACTCCTCTGCTAAACTACACCAGACCGTCTGCTCAGACAAAGAGAGTTGCAGATTTCCAACTGGGACAGGTGGGAGTCCAAGGCAGGAAGTGTGGGCCCATTCTTTCCTTTCTAATCTTTCTGTTCCAACCTGGCAGCTGGCAGATCTCTCTCTCTCTCTCTCTCTCTCTCTCTCTCTCTCTCTCTCTCTCTCTCTCTCTCTCTCTCTCTCTCTCTCGCTCGCTCGCTCGCCTGGCACCATACCACCTACCACACCATCACTCTGCCAGCACAGTGTTCAGCTACTGATATGATTCCTTCCTGCTATTTAATTCCATTCAAAGCTGCCAGTGTCACTTCTTCATCTTGTGCTGCATGAATTAATCAGCTGGGGGAACCGGGTGGGGTGTCACATGAGGTCAAGTCGTGCCTTTTGGGGGGAGATGAAGGCGAGGAGGAAGTGAGAGGGTTGAGCAGCAATTTTCAATTTTTTTCCATCTCATGGCACACTGACAAGACATCAAAATGGTCAAGGCACACCATCAGTTTTTTGACCATTGACAAGGTACACCATGCTGCTGGTAAGGGGCTCAAATACTGCAATTGCCCTATTCATAAATGACCTTCCCCAAAGACCTGTGGCACACCTGCAGACCATCCGTGGTGCATCAGTGTGCCATGGCCCAGTGGTTGAAAATCACTGGGGTAGAGTGTGATGCTAAGTGTGTGGGCATGACTGACCCCAGGACTCTAAAGTGCCCTTTTGTGTGCACAAGGGGGGGCAGTGAGCAAGTCCCCCATGGTGCAAGTCCCCCACGCTGACTTGCTGAGACTAATTAACTCTCTCCTCCTCGGGCTTGGACTATGGATAACTGAAAGGCACTTAGTCACTTTCTATCTATATTTCCTCTTGCCCTGAGGCACCAGCACTGTGGCATCGCTCCAACCGGCGCATGCCGTATTCGATTCCGTCTAAAGAGCCGAGTCTCAGAGCTTGACACTTGCGCTGTTGATAGATGTGTTCCAAGAGCAAAATGCACGTTTGGTGACCATTAAACAGACATTTTGTTTATCTATGTGCTGAGGTGTTTTATTGGGCTGCCTCTGGGGATCTGGTAGAATGGAGGAGAGGCCAGGTTTGGTACTGTGATCAGAGCTCACGCAGGCATTGATCTGGGGTGATGGAGAAGGCTGTGGACGCAACATTGATGCTTCTCCTTTTAAACGACTTGCTGGAAATCAGCAAATTATTATTGCCAGAGCGATGATTCTTAATCGGAATAGGAACCTCCTTATATGACGAGAGCTCTGTTTCACAGGGCTGGCCCATCCATGAGGCCAACTGAAGTTGTCTCCTCAGGCAACAGTGGTGGTGGTGGTGGTGGTGGGGTACCCATATCTATCTACAAACTTACCTCCACAGCTCCTTAACCTTCCACTCCCTGGATTGGAAAAGGAGGGGGCAGAGAGGAAGAGGGTATTTGGAGGGGGGAGGTTGGTGAGCTGGAATATTGGAGAGGAAGAGGAGCAGAGGCTGGCACATCATCAGTTAAGGGGACCAGCATTTGGGATGCCACCTCAGGTGCAAAGACTTGGACCTGCCTGCTGCTTCAGGTGGGGCATTCAGAACAGTGTCTGTGAACAGGCCCACAGGTCAGACCATCCGAGGAGATGAAGGAGATGAAGTCCGACTTCATCTGTCTTCAAATCCCCCTTATAAGTGGATGCTCACTGAGGCCAAACTCTTAACTCTCAGCCTAACCTACCTCGCAGGGTGGTTGCAACGATCAATTAGAAGGAACAGAATGATACATACTGTCCTGAGTTCCTTGGAAGGACTAAACCATAATGTCGTAATAACATGGCGCCTGATGAAAATGGGGACATTTCTGTGGGTACAACACCCCAAATATCCCACTAAGGATTTCTATCAGACCACCCCTTTCGGATTTTCATCAAGTTGCTGTCAAATATGATTTGCAACCTGGGAAGCTCAGATAATAAGTATATATGAAAAATGCATCTGGACCAAGCATTGAACTAAAGGCCCATGAAGTCCAGTATTCTGTACTCCACAGTGATCAACTAGATGCCTCTGGGAAACCCATCAGCTGAACAGGATGGTAAATTCATATCCTCCACTGTCATCCCCGGCACAGGTATTCAGAGGTATTCATACTCCTTTGGAACCTGGAAGGTTCTACACAGCTGTAATAGCCACTGACAAACCCGACCAATGGCATCACAATGGGGTGATGGGTGGGCGAGGACCACACTGGGTGTGGTCCACACCAGGCCGGGGGGGGGGCAAGGACCACACTTTGTGACTCCCTCAGAGGGGTGACACCACCAGTGGCCAAAATTCTGGAACACTTTTGGAAAATTTGCGTTTATGAATATTGCCATCATGTGATATATCATTGGAAAGGCAACGTCATGCAGAATGTAATGAAATAAGTCATTTTGAATTATCTGTATTCCAACAAAAGGTATAGCGAGATAACCAGGAAAATGAAAACACAACTGCTTTATGTCACAAAAAAGTGGATTTCCTTAACTCAAAACTGACCAATGAGTCTGTTCCCGAGAGCCAATAAGATGTTATTAGGACACAGCAGGGAACCAATAAGGTGCAAGCATGAGTCAGCTCTCATTTCCATGGAGCAGAGCTCATACTAGAACTCACACTCAGTTGTGTGAGTGTCATCAAGTTGGTCACTGGTTTTCATTCATTCATTCATTCATTCATTCATTTGGTGACTGATTTGTTGGGTGACCTGCAGTTACATATTAAAATAAAGTGAATAGGGGTGACACCAACTCTAGTGTTGCCACTGACTTTAGGCTGTGTGGATGATATTGTAATTTATGCTGTATATTTATTTATTTATTTATTTATTTATTTATTTATTTATTTATTTATACAGGTATTTAGATACTGCTTTTCTTTGGTCGTCAGATTTCTCCTCAGACTTTAATCCAAGGCGGTTTACATAGGCAGGCTGTTCTAAACCCCCGCAGGGATTTTTACAATTGAATAGTTCTAGTCTTTCACAGAAATCTTCATTCCAGCTGGATTCCTTCCCGGTCTGGCCTCTCTCTGGCCGTTTGCATCCCACGCTCCACTTGACGGCAACTCCTCTCTGCCACCGAGGGTCAGCTCATCAGTATATCAGCCTGTCGTCAGTTCTGGGGTACTTCCGATTGTTTCGAACTGGCAGCCTCAAATCTTCAGGCATACAAGGCGGCAGTTCTACTAACTGAGCCAGACCCCTGCCCAGACATACAGCCCCTATGCTGTATAGACTGGTACTGGAGGAGGTCCATCATGGGGGTGAGGCAATATGCTCTTGTACCAGGCGATGCAAAACCTTGTGACACTTCCGCACACTCAATCTTATTTCTTGAACTTCCTTTTTAAAGCCTTCTCCACTAATAGTGAGATATTAGGAACGGGCCCTGGCATTCAAAATGATGCTAAGTTTGTTGGAGTGCAACGGAAGAGCTGATTGACACCAGAACCAGGAGGCAACCCCAGCACGATGGAGCTGCTTTCGCACTTTGCAGCACCCCGGGGACTGGCTTGGGTTCATCTTGGCACTCAGCTGTGTCTCTTCTGTTGGGGTCCTTTTGACTTTGCCTCTGTGCTCTCTCCTTGCCCCCAGCTTTCATGTCACTCTGGTTTCTCTTCCTTCGCCGGTGACAAGCCTTCCGAAGCGCAGAGCCGTGGGTTGACGTGATTTCATTTTATTTCATTTTTTTTTATTATTTGGTCTAAAGGTTTCTTTTGCAATAACTCTCCTTGTTTTCAAAGCACTTAAACAACCAGCTCCTTTAAATCCCTTATTACCCGGGCTCCGAGAGTACTCGTTAAGTACTGCTTTGAATTAAGGTTCTCAAACACGCATTCAATTTCCATTTTTCAAGGGGTAGTTAATGCACGTTACATAAATAGCTGTTATTAAATACATTCGCTGAAGATTAGCGACTGCTGCGTGTAATGGATACATGTCTGACTTGTATGATACATACCACATTTCCTTATTATATAGCTGTTGGATGTACGTTCAGCCTGCGCTGAACAAGAGCAAATAAAGGAGAAGGAAAATGACTAGAGGCTCCTTTTCTGCCTGCAGAACAGCCTCAGTTCGAAGGCAATGCCCCCAACGCAGGACTAGTTATTGGAATGTGATTCAACCTACTTTCTGGCCAATGTGTTACCAAAAAGGGCTGTTACGTTTTAAGGGGAATTATTATATTACCCTTTTGGAAACCTCAGGATCACAGGCTGGATAACAAAAAAGCATAATGCAGAGAAAATCCCTTGTTTAGCTTAAAGAGGAGACTGGGAGAAGGATAACTTTCAATCAACGATTATATTTTTATTACAAAAATACATAGGTAAACATAATGCACATGGAGAATTGATAAGTATAGGTTTCTAGTACTTGTGTCTAGTGTACCTAGCTTTATGGTGGTTGCATGTGCCGTGTATTTAGTGCATCCGAGAAGGAATCAGAAAAGCATAGGTTGTAGGGAAGGATTTTAGGGGTCCCTAGTCTGAATAACCCAGTTGCTAACTAAGATGGGGGAGAATGGGAGAAATAGGTAGGATAGAAGGGACAAGATTCCAGATGCAAGATATAGTTACCTGTCCTGGGAAGCAGTTGGGGGGAGAGGGTGGAAGAGTCCTATGGAGGACCTATGCCTTAGGGGGCAGCCAGAGAGAGAGAGAGAGAGAGAGAGAGAGAGAGAGAGAGAGAGAGAGAGACCATGTGGCCGGAGCTTCCTCTTAAAGGGTTTTTGCTGACCTGGAAGCTGGATGTGAATGACCCGGATGTGGCCTCCTGGATGCGCATGCTCGCTACACACAGTAGGACACGTGGAGCATGCAAGAACATGATGACTGGGTATCAGCCATGACTGGCCTCCTGGGGGAGGGAGGCAGTTTGCATAAGGAGCTTAAGAGTGATAAAGCTACAACAATAGAACAATAGACTTCTTCCTCTGGAGGTGCATGCTTGTTTTGCATAACAGTGATTGAATCAGGAGGCATCCCTGCATTGCTAGAGGTTGTGCAAACTTGTGACTTCTACCAGGGCCTTGGAAAAGTGTACTGGGGGAAGGGTGTCCTGTATTCTGAGGTTTGACCTGCATGAGTTTTAGTCCATAATACATACAATATCACAACTTGGAAGGGAAAAGGAGATTTTCACGTAACAAATGACGCCACCCCGGCTACACTACTCAGAAGCAGAGCACCGCTGGCGCACTCATAGCCCAGCATGTTCAAAGTAGGAGCTTTGGAATTAAGGCAGTTGCTCAATTAAAAGGAATCTTGTTCAAGGGGTCGCAGTCGATTCATCAATGCATTTCATTCAAAGCCCACCTTATCTTCTAGGAGCTTCTGGCATTGCATGTGGTTGTGTCGTCCCCCACATTTTGTGCCCACAAAAACTCTTGGCAAGTGCCATTTTTATTATCAGTAGAATCATAGAAGGCTGGAGTCGGAAGGGTTCTGGAAGGTCGTCTAGTACAACCCCCTGTTTCGCTCCCATCAGAATGGTAAAGCAAATAAACCAAAGGATACCCACAACATCCTGAATCAAATGAAGATGAAAGAATATTATTATTAGGAATATACATATCCTGCTTTTCAATAAACACAGTTCACAAAGCAGCAAAATGGGGAGTGGGATGGTTTGGAAAGGCTCACAATAAAAAGGGAGGGGGAGACATAAGAGTGACTTTAGCAAATGATCTGGAAAAGACACGACAGGTTGTGCCTCATTATCTACTGGGGTTCTGGGACCCTCAGTGGATAAAAAATATCAGTGGATACCAAATCAGTGGAAAAATAGCTTTAAAGACTGACAGCCCAATCCTGAGCTGCCTGGAGCTGCGGGTCCCGGCGGTTCCACAAAGGGCTCCTGCTGGATCCAGAGCTTCCCGCGCTACTGCGGAAGGCTCCTTGGGAGAAGGGGACATTTGTCGCCTTCCCCTGAGTAAGGGAAGCAGTTCCGTAATGGGACTACTCACTTTAGCGGCGACTGTTTGGTCGCCGCTAAAGTGAAGGCACTCGTGTAGGGCGAGCAGCCCTCCACTAGCACCCTGGATCCTGCGGAGCTTGGCTCCATGGATCTGCCTCTCCCCTGCCCCCGAGAACACCCCCAACCATGCCTCCCCCCTCCCCGGAACACTGCCCCCATGACCCCAGGAATGCCCCATTCCCCTTTCCGCAGCCCGGCGATCACAGGCACCACCGAGCTGTGGAACACGGGTGCCTTGCTGAGCCACCTATGGCGGGAGCCTGGCAGTAAGCCCCGCAAACGTACCTTACGGCACATTTGCGACTGTAGTCCGCACCGCGGAAGCGCGGTGCAGACCATAGGATTGGGCCCTCAGGCTGCAATCCTATGCACACTTACCTGGGAGTAAGCCCCATTGACTAGAATGGAATTTACTTCCAAGTAGACATGCATAGGATTGGGTTGACACTTCTTTGCTCCTCTATTGTTGCCCCAGAATGCATTGATATAGACACTGTACTGCATTCAGCTACTAGATGGGGTGAATAATGGAATCTAATGGAATGAAATTATCATTATTTAACCAGTGCAAAGGTAGGAAATTGGATTTTGGTGCATTTTTTCCTTGTTACAAGGCATTGTTACAAGGCGTACAAGGATTTTGGTGAGCTAAATCGGTGGATAATGCAGCTGCAGCGACATCGTGGAAGATATCACCGAGGAGATAGGGTGCGGTGTCCACAGTGCCCCTTGCTCTAAGTAAATGCAGGGTTAAGGCCCAGGTGGTAGCTGGAGGTGTGCTACACAGCTGCAGCCACTAGAGGCTAAAGTGAACCTAGAAGTATTTAAACAGCACCTGGAGGAACTAGTGGTGTGAGTTGTAGGAGGAGCGAATGTTTGAAGGAGAGGAGAAGGAGAGGAGAGGAGAGGAGACCGACCGACCGACCGACCGACCGACCGACCTCGGACTGTGACTCAGCTTATTGGCTCCGGACTCTGATTTGGCAACTCTCATTGATTGGACTGGCTTACCTGGAATCTGACCTCAGACTGTGACTTGGCTTATTGGCTCTGGACTCCGTTTTGGCAACTTTAACTGCTTGGACTGACTTACTTGGAATCTGTGGACTGGGACTGGACTCTGCTTGCTGCACTTGTGAGTTTAACAAGGGAAACTAATCAGCTTTCAGCGGCCCCATGGGGAGGAGCTGTGGCAAGACAGAGGCACAACCTGTATGATGAATTGAACAGGAACAGTTGCTGTCTGCTAAATATTGTATAAGAAAACTGCCGCTCTAAAAGATAACTGTTTGCCCACTTAGAGCCCAATCCTATGCTCGGCGGCAAGGCTTCGTGCCACCAAGCACTGTCGCATATGTGCCATAAGGCATGTTTGCGAGCCTCTTCGCCGGGCTCCCGCCCATGCTAGCCCAGCACCAGCCAGTGTTGGGCTAGTGCGGGGCAGTCACCCAGCCTCTGCGGCTCGGTGGTCTCATGGACCACCAAGCCATGGCACGGTGGGGCGGGGGCAGGGAGAAGGCATTCCAGGGAGGCGGGAGGCTGGCGGGGGGGTGGAGAAAGGGCAGGGAAGGCATGAAACAGGGAGGGGGTGAGCTAGAGGCGTGCTGTGGAGGGAGGGAGGCAGGGCTTACTCTCAGGAAAGTGTGGTTAGGATTGCAGCCTCAACCACTTGGTTCTCTTATTCATTTTTAATTTTTTAATTTTTTAATTTTTTAATTTTTTATTTTTTATTTTTTGCCATTGTCTACCACCTTCACATCAATGATAACTGCTGATTGTTTTTCCCCCCAGTTCCTGGCTTTCCTCCTCATTCTCCGACGCCCCAGTCCTATGGGCACAGGCGGAAGCCTGACATATGTCTGCACTGCAGCTGCATCGGTGCTGGAAAGTTGGATAGGACTGGGCTTTCAGTCCCAAGGGAAACAGTTGCCATAAGAAAAGAAGAGCCGAACATGCCATTGATGGAAAAGGTTTATTAAGACAAAGCCCAACCACATCATCCTGGATCAGATGAAAAGGAAAGACGAAAAGAGCAATAAGCAGTGTCAACTGCCGAAGAGAAAGCTCAAGTAGGCAAAGGACTGGAAATGGATGCGGTTGCTTAGAAAGAATAATTCCTTTGATGAGGCTGTGCACTTTCGCGGGCGTGGAGGACGAGAAAGACATGCCACATCTTGTGTTTTAAGTGTTTCCCTACAACAGGCTTGAAATGACTGGCTGCTAGTCGGTTTCTTTAGAACGTTCAATCCAATTACAAAATGTGCGCGTATTCCATGCAGTCACAAGTGCCACTTAAATGCACAAGGTCAGTGCAGTTAGATTTGCACTGATTATTTATTTTTCATATTTTTATACTGTACTTCCTCCAAAGAGCTCAGGGCGGTGTACACAGCTTCTCCCCTCCTTTTGTCTTCACAACAACCCTGTGAGGTAGGTGAGGCTGAGAGAAAGTGACTGGCCCAAGGTCACCCAGGAAGCTTTATGGCTGAGGGAGGATTTGAACCTGGATCTTCCAGGTCTAAGTCCACCTCCCAAACCACTACACCACCCTGGCTTGCATCTTAAAAAAAAAAATAAATTCAGGTTTAAACATAGCTATTCTGATGGGGTAGGTATTTTTCCTTGGGGGGGGAACACCCACCACTTTGACATGCAAATATTCACCTGTTTCAGTTCTATTCAGTGCCATTGCTTCTCCTAACTGTTGCTACTTGGGAACCATTTTTTTCGCCACCCTGATTGGAAATTAAATTCTTTCTCTTTGGATCGGCCAGGATGATTCCAGACAATCCAGGAATCGCATGACAAATGCACTGAACTCACAGCTCCACCTAGCCAATCGGATTTGCCCATGTGATGACATCAGTGGAGGCAAATGAGGACAACTGAGGATGAAAACCCATCAGGCGAATTCTTCCTAGATTAGGCACGTGGGTGATCCCAACCAATCAGGGATCCCGCGTTAAGTAGGTTGACATCACTGTGCTACGTGTCGGATCAGATTAGTCTACCTCACGATGCCATTGACAAGTGAAACAAGTGTGGTCAATAAGAATAATAAAATAATAATAATAAAACTTTATTTTTATCCCGCCCTTCTCCCTAACGGGACCCAGGGCGGCTAACAACATATTAAAAAAAACAATAGATTTTAAAAACATTAATACAAGCAGATAAAAACATTTAAAAACACACTACAGGGCCAATAAAAACAGCAGTCAGATTAAAAGAATAAAAGAACAGATCACCGAGGAATCAAGCCTGTAAAACTAAAAGATGTATAAAAAAGTTAAGAAGGCCAGAAATCAGAAGGCTTGTTTAAACAACAGTGTTTTCAGGCCTGTTGAAACAACAGTGTTTTCAAGAACGATTAAATGTTTTCACAAGCGGTTCAGAAAAATCACCGAAACGGAGAACAGTTGTGTTTTTTTCCCAACACTAGTGGAATATGTTGCAAACAACTAAGGGCCCAGTCCTATCCAATTTACCAGTGCCAGTGCAGCTGTGCCAATGGGGCATGCACTGTATCTTGTGGTGGGGCAGCAGTCACAGAGGCCTCCTTAAGATATGGGAACATTTGTTCCTTTACCTTGAGGCTGCATTGCGTCTGCACCGGTGCTGGAAAATTGGATAGGATTGGGTACTCAGGGCCCAATCCTATCCAACTTTCTAGCACCAGTGTAACTGCAATGCAACCCCAAGTTAAGAGAATAAATGTTCCCATACCTTGATGGGGCCTCTGTGACTGCCACCCCACTACAGGATGGAGCACACACCCCATTGGAACGGCTGCACCGGCAGTGGAAAATTGGATAGGATTGGGCCCTAAGGCTGCAATCCTATCCACACTAATCTGGGAGTATGTTCTATTGATTATAATGGGACCTACGAGTATAATGGGACCTGGGAGTAGGTTCTATTGATTATAATGGGACCTCGTACTTCTGAGTAGATCGGATTGGGCTGTAAGTAGTTTTGCTTCCGTCCTACCCAAAGGTGATTTAAACCTTGTGTGGAAAATGTTCTCTTTTGAACAGAAATGTAGCTTCATACCCTGTGCAGTTTTCAGTGGCTTTTGATTCCAATCCTCAGAGCAGAGATTCAATCACAAGGTCTCTGTAAAAACCGCGTGGCTTAAAACAAGATTGTTGTTGTGCGTTTTGTAAGGAAGCATATTTGTGGGGAGCTTTTGTGTTTGTGCTTTTCCTTATTGTAATTTATTTCATGCTCTCAGCCCCTTATCAACAAGCTTCTCATATGCTATTGGGCTGTGACCTCTGAATGTGGTGCCCTGGGCAAGAGCAGAGACCCTTGCAGGAGCTGGGCAAGACAGGTCAATGTTACAGCACCGCGGATAGCTCCAAGGGATCTAGTTGCTCTGAGAGCTATATGGAGGCCATTAAATATCTCCATATTCAGAGACCACCCTACTTGAGCTTCACCGCCCTGCCAGGAGAATGAAAGCCTTCAAAGGACAATCTTCTGGTTTAGAGCTGGGATTTGAGAAGAGATGTGGCAAGCGTGGTCTGGTGGTTGAGTGGAAGAATGCTAAGCAGAAGCGGTCCTGGCTGAGTTTTGGATGGGAGACTGAAATGAGACAACAGAGCCAGGAAGAGTCTCTGTTTACAGCTTTGGAAAGGTGGGATATACATTTCTCAAATAAATAAATAATAGAGATGAGGAGGAGTACCCATTTAGGGCCCAATCCTATCCAACTTTCCAGCACCAATGCCACCGCAATGCAGCCCCAAGGTAAGGGAGCAGATGTTCCCATACCTTGAGGAGGCCTTTGTGACTGCCTCTCCACCACAGGATGCAGCGCACACCCCATTGGCACAGCTGCACCAGCACTGGAAAATTGGATAGAATTTGACCCTTAGTCTTTTGATGGAACTGGTATTGAGACACATAGGGGCATTAAATTCCCAGCATGATAATGGAGCTTGTGTTCTTGGGGAGAGGGGTATATCTTCTAAAGCCTGTGTTTCTGGGGGCTCCTGTTCTGGATTCAGACTTTATTCTAGTGTCAGTTCCTCCTGCATATAGGACTGCCCTTGCCTCATCAGATCAGGCTCAAAGTCATTAATAAGAGTGGGAGTCGACATTATGGGGAATAAAGGGTGGGATGGAGAGAGAACAAAGGACTATGGAATGAGTGGGATGGAGCGGGCTTGGAGTCAATTGGATATCCATATGTGTTGAAAGCAGCAGCAGTAGGTAAGGGGGGAAGGAAAAATTGTTTGCACAGCTGTGGAAATGTACGGCTCTGCACAGTGTCAATTCCGGGTTCAGTGGCAGTCAGTGGGGTCACGAGGGCTTGCGTCACCTGGTACGGGAGTCCAGCATGTCACCCCATGGAGCTCCTCCCATGGGCAATACTCTGGGCGATGCACCATTGCCCCGCCCCACTGCTTTTTTGGCGATAACTTTTGATAGAATAGATATATTTCAATGAGGTTTGTTTCATTGCATTACACATCAAGTGATATATCAAATCAAATGTTGGGAACCTTCAGTCTCTAGAGACTATGGTATCGTGCTCTGAAAGGTGGTTCTGGAACAGCGTCTAGTGTGGCTGAAAAGGCCGATTCAGGAGTGACAATCCCTTCCACACCGGGAGCAAGTGCAGTCTGTCCCTGGCCTGTCTCCCTGGCTATGGGCCTTCCTTCTTTGCCTCTTAGCCTCAGACTGTTGGCCAAGTGTCTCTTCAAACTGGGAAAGGCCATGCTGCACAGCCTGCCTCCAAGCAGGCCGCTCAGAGGCCAGGGTTTCCCACCTGTTGAGGTCTACTCCTAAGGCCTTCAGATCCCTCTTGCAGATGTCCTTGTATCACAGCTGTGCTCTGCCTGTAGGGCACTTTCCTTGCACAAGTTCTCCATAGAGGAGATCCTTTGGAACCTGGCCATGCTATTAATTGAAAGTACCAATATATTAAAATTTTTTGCCTGTAGTGGTGTCACCCCCTGTACATATCACCCAGTGCGGCCCCCACACCCCGTAGCAATATCACTGGTGACAGTGGAGAGATACCGTCCTATTTTGGCATCCTAATCCTCTTCAGGTCTTAGCTTGGCTTTGTTCCTATAAGCTTGCATCCTACACCTGCGGTATGGACACCTGGACTACACAGTAGTTGTCTTCCAACCAGAGACAAATGATCTCCTCCCTCCAATGAAACCATCTTGGGTTGTAGATGTGGGCTAATAAATGCGGCATGTTAGGAGATATTCATGGGTTATTTTGGGGGGGGGGATGCCAAATGTTTTCAAATAAAACTGAGCAGAGCACCATCTGTCTTCAGACAATTTGCAAAGGAAAATACATTTGGCATTTGGAGAAGTGGAACAATCCACCAGGTATGTCCCAGACTGTCATATTTCTTTTCTTTTCTTTCTGCATCACTTCCCTCCTAAATCTGCATCCTGAACTCTGTGCTGAAAAGACGAATAATGATGAAGGCCTGCCTTGCCAGAGTGCAATGTTTTGCTGGTGCCCTCAAGTGACCATTTCCAAAGGTTGATTCCCGCATTCTAGTATATAGGAAAGATATACATCATTCACCGTCATTCACATCATAGATACCTGCAAGCAATGGTGTAGCTTCGCTCAGCTTTGGCCTTCGCTCAGCTTCGGCTGGTGCACCAGCTGCGGCCGTACTTGGATCGTGCAGACCTGGCCACGGTGATCCATGCCACGGTGACATCGAGGTTAGATTATTGTAACGCACTTTATGTGGGGCTGCCCCTGAAGACGGTTTGGAAACTGCAATTAGTGCAGAATGCGGCGGCCCGTGTGGTCACTGGAGCTAGGCGGTTTGACTCTGTCAGCCCGCTTCTCCGGGGGCTGCATTGGCTGCCCATTCGTTTCCGGGCCCAATTCAAGGTGCTGGTTTTGACCTTTAAAGCCCTATACTGCTCTGGGCCAGGGTATCTTAGAGATCGCCTACTTCCGTACAATCCGGCTCATCCTCTCAGGTCATCAGAGAAGGCCTTTTTACAAGTGCCGCTGCCTAAGGAGGTACGTGGGGCGGTGGCAAGAAACAGGGCCTTCTCAGTAGTGGCACCAACGTTATGAAACTCCCTTCCCCTTGACTTGAGAATGGCTCCCTCTCATGAGACTTTTCGGCGAGGCCTGAAGACTCTGCTGTTTAAACAAGCCTTCTGACTTCATAGCCTTTTAACATCTTTTATACATCTTTTAGTTGTTTTTTACAGGCCTGATTCCTCTAAGAACTGCTGTTTTATGCTCTTTTTTATTCTGACTTTTATCTGACTACTGTTTTTATGGTTTCTGTTAATGTGTTTTTAATATGTTTTTATCTGTTTGTTAAATTATGTTTTAATCTGTTTTTAATATGTTGTAAGCCACCCTTCTCCCTAAAGGGACCCAGGGCAGGATAGAAATAAAGTTTATTATTATTATTATTATTATTATTATTATTATTATTATTATTATTATTATTAGCTAGAGGGGGCAGAGAGCACTCAGCCTGGCAGAGAGCCGCAGCAGGGTGGGCAAGTATGGCTACATTTTACCCCCCCCACCGGGAATGGCTCCAAAGGGAGGGGCCACTTCCCCCCCCCCCCGCTGAGGTTTCCTTCCAGGCTGAGTGCTCTGCCCCCCCTCCAGCTATGCCACCACCTGCAAGCCATTCCCATGACTGGAAATATCAATGAAAAATGGACATGCCCTTCTGGAAAAAAAAAAAAAATGTGTCAAGCCATGCTAATCTTGTTCAGTTATTATCCATACTTGCAATGCACACATGCCATGACTGTCTATCTCTGAAAAGTGTCAAGGTCTCCAAGAAGGGGGATCTTGGGTTCCTGCCTGCCATTGGGGTCCTCACTGGCATAGGCTCAGCAGTCCATGTAGGGCAGGTTGTCCTGAAATGTGCATTGCAATTCCGTGGGATGTCACGAGGGGTGTTGTGGGACTCTGACTAGCTGGCAATGAGATTGTAAATCATGGGAGGAGACTCAATCTGTGCATGGTTTCACACACTGGGAAAGTCTCTGCTACCTGCCCTCAGCCTCTTACCTCCATTTGTAGAATGTCTCATGCAGAAGAAACCAGTGATGGTGTCACCGGTCACTTCCAGGAAGATTGGGAAGCATTGATGTAGGGCTTCCCAGGCCACTTGTCTTGCCTTGTCTCCTTCTTTCTCCCACTGGCCTGGCCAGATGGGCTGGTCTCTGAGGGTGGTGTGTCCTGCCCCCAACAAAAAGTATATAGAAACCTCAGCTGTGCGCAGGCAGGTTGCTATCTACCTTCAAAACCTTCCAAGACTTTTCTATTTCCTTCCCTATTTGCTCTCCTCGATGCGCTGGCCTCCGACATAGGGTGACACAAACCCTTGTGCTGCCAACTGGCTCTTCCCATTTGATGGGATGTCCGCTCATTCTCTATACGCTTTTGAGTATTACCTGATCTGAGAAATGACCCAACACAGGCTCAAGTTCCACTTGGAAGTTTGGTTTAATGGAGGGGGGGGGGTCCCTCTTTCTGACTCCTTTTGCTTTTCAAGTCTAAGCATCTGTGAGCATTCCCTCTTTCTTTCTCAATCATTAAGCAGGGTCAGGCCTGGTTAGTACTTGGATGGGAGACCGCTTGGGAACACCAGATGCTGTAGGCTTATACCATGATCTCGGAAGCTAAGCAGGGTCAGGCCTGGTTAGTACTTGGATGGGAGACCGCTTGTGAACACCAGATGCTGTAGGCTTATACCATGATCTCGGAAGCTAAGCAGGGTCAGGCCTGGTTAGTACTTGGATGGGAGACCGCTTGGGAACACCAGATGCTGTAGGCTTATACCATGATCTCGGAAGCTAAGCAGGTTCAGGCCTGGTTAGTACTTGGATGGGAGACTGCCTGGGAATACCGGGTGCTGTAGGCTTATACCATAGCCTTTCAAGACTGAAGGTTGCCAACCATTGTCAGATGCTTGGGAGGCAGAAGGGAGTGTTGCGGGTTGGCAAGGAGAGGGGGGTAGCGATGGGTGAGGGGATTTCTGCCTACCAGCATCTTGCAGAGAAGCCATCGCTGCTTTGAGAGACAGCAAGCCTCCTACCACGCTCTGTACAATCCTTTTCCAATGAGGTTGGCAAAATGCAGCACACGCAACAGAAGACTAAAAAAAGGCTTTGAGATGAAAATAACCGCGCCGAGGCACATCCCATGTGTTGAGAAGATCAAGCGCTAATGATGATTCCGGTGCGTCGGTGACAGTTGTGTCTGTTGCATGTATATATGTTTTTAACTGTGAGACCACATGGGAGGCTCTTTGTGCAGCCAGGGTGTCTCTGACAGCCGCTGTGAACACATTGGAGTCTTAACTGCTGGCAAAAGGGAAAAAAAAAAGTCTCATCCCATTAAAAGCTGTCGATAAAGGGAAGGGAAATGACAAGGGGGCTTGGAAGGGAGCAAGGCAGCAGGAGGAGACGGGAGCTGCCACTGCCAATGTCATTACCCGGAATGAGACGCAGCGTTCGCATAAGTGCGCCATGTGTTTTCATTAGCGCAAGCAAGAAGGAGCTGCTCAGCCTTGGCTGTGCTGATGCCACAGAGGGAGGAAGGGAAAGGCCCCCTCAAGCGTGCAACAAATGCCAGTGCCATGCCTTTAGATCACATCGCATCCCAGGATCCTGATAGAGAATGTGCAAGGGCCATATACATTCAGCATGATGGGATCACCTCCGTTTTAGGCCTTGGTGGTACCGGGGGGGGATGTGTTCCTGGATTCTGGCCTTAGGAGGAGGATTCTTCTGAAACTGATGATGAGCTTGGAAGCAGGTGCCATTGACCATGGCGTTTATTCATGAACCTTTCCCCTCCCCACATTCGCACTTCCAAGATCCATCCATCCATCCATCCATCCATCCATCCATCCATCCAAGCAACATGCAGTTGCCTGAGGATCCTTTTTATGTGGTGCTTTATTGGTTTGCTTAGACAACTGCAGGAAAAATGCAGGGAACAACGACAGCCACTCTTTAAAGACTTCAGAGATCTCACAAAGGCTTTCGACCTGGTCAGCAGAGACAGCCTCTTCAAGATTCTCCCCAAGATTGGATGTCCACCCAGGCTCCTCAGCATCATCAGATCTTTCCACAAGGACATGAAGGGCACTGTTGTCTTCGATGGCTCCACATCAGACCCCTTTGACATCCGAAGCAGAGTGAAGCAGGGCTGTGTTCCAGCGCCAACCTTGTTTGGGATTTTCTTTGCTGTCCTGCTGAAGCAGGCCTTTGGAACTGCAACAGAAGGCATCTATGTCTGGACCAGATCAGACGGAAAACTCTTCAACCTCTCCAGACTGAGAGCAAAGTCCAAAGTCCAGCTGAAATGTCTGCGTGACTTCCTCTTTGCCGACAATGCAGCTGTCACTACCCACTCTGCCAAAGATCTCCAGCAGCTCATGATTCATTTTAGCAAGGCCTGCCAAGATTTTGGACTGACAATCAGCCTGAAGAAAACACAGGTCATGGTTCAGGATGTGGACTCACCTCCCTGCATTACAATCTCTGCGCATGAACTGGAGGTTGTCCATGACTTTGTGTACCTTGGCTCAACGATCTCCGACACTCTTTCTCTCGATACCAAGCTAAACAAGCACATTGGTAAAGCAGCTACCATGTTTTCCAGACTCACAAAGAGAGTCTGGTCCAACAAGAAGCTGACGGAACATACCAAGATCCAGGTCTACAGAGCTTGCGTCCTGAGTACACTTCTGTACTGCAGCGGGTCATGGACTCTTCGCTCACAATAGGAGAGGAAACTGAGCGCATTCCACATGCACTGCTTCCGACGCATTCTTGGCATCACCTGGCAGGACAAAGTTCCTAACAACACAGTCCTGGAACGAGCTGGAATCCCTAGCATGTATGCACTGCTGAAACAGAGACGCCTGTGTTGGCTCGGTCATGTCTTGAGAATGGATGATGGCCGGATTCCAAAGGATCTCCTCTATGGAGAATTTGTGCAAGGAAAGTGTCCTACAGGTAGACCACAGCTGCGATACAAGGACATCTGCAAGAGGGATCTGAAGGCCTTAGGAGTGGACCTCAACAGGTGGGAAACCCTGGCCTCTGAGCGGCCCGCTTGGAGGCAGGCTGTGCAGCATGGCCTTTCCCAGTTTGAAGAGACACTTGGCCAACAGACTGAGGCAAAGAAGGAAGGCCCATAGCCAGGGAGACAGACCAGGGACAGACTGCACTTGCTCCCGGTGTGGAAGGGATTGTCACTTCCGAATCGGCCTTTTCAGCTGCATTAGACGCTATTCCAGAACCACCATTCAGAGCACAATACCAGAGTCTTTTGAGACTGAAGGTTGCCAACATACAATATCGGTTTGCAGATGGGCTTCTTGCACATTGAAAAATACTGTCCCCAAAAGAATCTTGATACGGCTACTGTTGATCCAAGGTGCTTCTCACCCCATTGACTCTTCCCCATTCACAGGTGATTGAAAAAGGGGGCGGTTTGACGCTTTAGGGGTGAAGGCACAAAAATCTGAGAGTTTGGGGGGCATGTGATTGCTGGTTGGCAGTAATGAGTACCTGTACCCCCCCTTTGTTCATGATAAACCAGGACGACTGTATGCAACCCCTCAGGGTTTTAGAGGTAGCCTATCACTGCATGTCAGTTGCAAAGGAGTGGCAACAAGATATGCTGCTACCTTGTTGTCTTCAGAGCTCCCAAAAGCATCTGGTAGGCCACTGTGAGATACAGGAAGCTGGACTTCCAAGAGCTAGAGCTCTTCCCAGCAGCGGGCTCCACCATTTCTTCCCAGAATGCCCTTGGAATGACATTACATCATAACACGTCATCAAGCCAAGGGAGTTTCTGGGGGAGAGACAGCAACCTCTAGGACAGCAATTTTCAACTGGTGTGCCACGGAACATTAAAAGGTCCACAGGTGTGCCCTGGACGTTTGGACCACTGCAGTTGAAAATGGTTGAAGAAACACTTCCAGGTTCTGCAGCTCTGCTTTTAGGCCAATCGTCTGTAGTAACAAATTGTCATCCTCAGCCGACACAGAGGGACACACAATTTGTTACTATGGACAGTTGCCCTAGAAACAGAGCCGGGGAACCCAGGAGAGTCTCCCAGAAGCCAAAAGTTACATCACAAGTAGTGAAGAACATAGAGAAGACTATAGGGGTCAGTGTGCAGTGAGAAGGAAAATACTGAAAATGCTTGCTAGGAGGTGGGAGGAAAGATGCCTGGGAAAAGATGGGCATTGTGCTCAGTACAATGACCAAATTTTAATTTTTGTTATTTAAAAAATGGTTCATGAAGGATTCCTAAAGAATCAGTTCCTCTTTGGAAAGAATAATAATAATAATAATAATAAAACTTTATTTATATCCCGCCCTTCTCCCTAAAGGGACCCAGGGCGGCTAACAACATGTAAAAAAACACATTTAAAAACATAAATTAAGACAAATTGCAGATAAAAACATTAAGTTCAGATAATTTGGACCCCTAAGGTAATAAGAACATAAGAAGAGCCCCACTGGATCAGGCCATAGGCCCATCTAGTCCAGCTTCCTGTCTCTCACGGTAGCCCACCAAATGCCCCAGGAAGCACACAAGACAACAAGAGACCTGCATCCTGGTGCCCTCCCTTGCATCTGGCATTCTGAGGTGGCGTGCTTCTAAAATCAAGAGGTTGCACATACACATCATGGCTTGTAACCCGTGATGGACTTTTCCTCCAGAAATTTGTACAATCCCCTCTTAAAGGCATCCGAGCCAGATGCCATCACCACATCCTGTGGCAAGGAGTTTCACAGCCTAACTTCACGCTGAGTAGATTTCCAAAATATCCCTAAATTAAAATGCCCCCCTCGGGCCACGATGGTGAATGCACTGAGGTTATCTTAGTAAAAAAAAAAAAAAAGTCATTTTCCCCATCAATGCATGTGGTCTGCTACCCATTTTTCCAGTATACAACTCCTGCACCCAACAAACATTTTGGGATATTTGCCTTTTTGGAATCTCCTGTGTAACTTTCAGATTCAATGTGCTGACTAATACTAAGTATGTTCTGAGTTTTGTTTTGCAGCAGCTGAGAATTCCCAACCACTCATTTCAGGTTCCAGAAGCGGTCAAAGAAGAGAGGGAGTGGGACGCCCCATCAACTTTTAAAGTGCGCCATTCGGGCTGTAATTTTATGCACCCTTAACTGGGTGCAAGTCCCATTGCACAGGATTTACTTCTGTGCAGGATTGCTCTGTTAAAGAATGAATCAAACACGCAAACCACATTCAGACACTGGACAGAGCGTGTGGTCAAACTCAAAAATGGGGGTGGGGGGAGCGCATTATATGCAAGGATAACTAGCGTGGATCTTGCCTGTACATTCAGAGGGGCTTCAAAAAAGGGGGTTTTGCATGGGGAGCTGCTGTTAAACAAGGTCAAAAGCCCTCTTGTGCATGCATAAACCCTTTAACTGGATCCTCCGGTTTAGAGGGATTCCCTCCTTGTGACCTCTAAAGCCATCGCTAGGCTGACCCCTCCTTGTGGCAGGTGGTGCGGGCTAGGAGGCATGAAGGGGACTTTGGGCATGCAACTTCAGGCGGCATAGGCAGGGCGGAACCCTATTTCAGTCCTCAGGGGCTCGGCGGCACGAGGACGTAGACGGGGCCCTGGCTGGGACCGCGGGGCACACCTCAGAGGCTCAGAGGCTGGAGGTGGCACAGCCCACGGTCCAGCTGCCTTTCCCTTAAGGGACAGACATGGATGAGATGCGCCGCCCAGCAGTGGGGCGCGACTTGGAGTCGGGTGCATGCCCGCCTGGGGGGCAGAAGTGATCTGGTACCGCCCAGAGGTCCCGCCTCCTCACCACAGGGGGCTTTTGCTGCCTCGGATGCTGCAGGTCTCAGTTTTCTCTTCTGCTGTAACTACTAGATAAAGTGGCCCTTTCTCCCATATCTGTTGTCTGGAGTGTTCATTATGCAGGGAATGGACAGAGTGGATAGGGAGATGCTCTTTACACTCTCACATAATACCAGAACCAGGGGACATCCACTAAAATTGAGTGTTGGGCGAGTTAGGACAGACAAAAGAAAATATTTCTTTACTCAGCGCGTGGTCGGTCTGTGGAACTCCTTGCCACAGGATGTGGTGCTGGCGTCTAGCCTAGACGCCTTTAAAAGGGGTTTGGACAAGTTTCTGGAGGAAAAATCCATTATGGGGTACAAGCCATGATGTGTATGTGCAACCTCCTGATTTTAGAAATGGGCTATGTCAGAATGCCAATGCAAGGGAGGGCACCAGGATGAGGTCTCTTGTTGTCTGGTGTGCTCCCCGGGGCATTTGGTGGGCCGCTGTGAGATACAGGAAGCTGGACTAGATGGGCCTATGGCCTGATCCAGTGGGGCTGTTCTTATGTTCTTATGACAGTGTGGAAACAACCTCCTTGTGACCTGTAAAGCCATCATAGCTCAGAGAGCCTTTTGGGTAGCAAGATTGCTGGTGGCAGAACCCACAGGGTCTCCAACAGAAGCAACTCATATTTACCAAGGAGGAGATACAATGTCATCTTGTATGCGCAGTATTTATCACCTGTAGAGCACTTTCTGAGTGGGCAAAGCACTTCTCTTGTGTTGTCTTTGCAACAGTGCTGTCAGAGAGGTAAATCTTATTACACCCATCTTGCAGATGGAGAAGACTGAGGCTTGCCCAAGGCTAACTGGTGCGTTCACGGAGGAGGCAAGATTTGAACTGGGGAAATCCTGATTCACAACTCGGTCTCAGCGATTATACTACACAGACCAAGGTGTCTGAGGAAGCAGGACACTTGTGGAATGTAGACGAGCAGAGGTCATATATCAGGGAGGAAAGATGGGGGGGATCGAGAAGTTTCTTTGTGACTGTGGTTGCAATCCTATACTCACTTGCCTAGGAGTAAGAGCCACTGAATACAGTGGAACTTACTTCAGAGTATACATGCATAGGATTGTGCTGTATGGTAAATAAGACTGAGAAGCAAATGCATCTGCTATCTCTGACTAGGCCAAGGCCAATGCAATTTCACCCATATGCTTCTCCCATTCACCACTTTGTTTGCTTAATGCATAGATCAGTGGTTCCCACACATGTAGCACCGGGACCCACTTTTTAGAACGAGGTCAGGACCCGCCGGAAGTGATGTCATAACTGGAAGTGACATCATCAAGCAGGGACTTTTTTAACCAATCCTAGGCTGCAGTCCCACTTAATATCATTGTTAAAAGAATATGCATAGTAGCTTGCTAAAAGTAGGTCTGTAACATTCCCCCAAATGCAGTCACATACCATGGTAGCATCAAGTCTAATATATTAAAAATAAAATGTTGAAATGAATAGGGACCCACCCGAAATTGTCTTGCAGCCCACCTAGTGGGTCTCAACCCATAGTTTGAGAAACACTGGCATAGATAGGGGAGGGGAGATTTCAGAGATGGGGAGGGCATAAGCAGGGGTCAAGTATGACTTTAACTTAGCATCTTGGTGATTGTGCTGCTGGCTGATACTGGGTGACATGATTTTTTTGTTTTGCTTTGCTGTTTTTTTTCAGAAACCAACAAGATTTCAATGTGATTGGGAGTCACACCAACACTACACAACAATGCCTGAAGCCAATTCAGAGTAAGGGCCATATTTTTGCCCTCACTCTGGAATGTTTTTGTCTTTAAAAATGGCACCCCCAGTAACTTGGGAGCATAATTTCCTTCCACCATCAGGACCATCAAGCAAGCAATGATGGCGAAAAAAGGTAAGGTGTACTTTTTTTGGGGGGGGGGGGGGGAATGTTGTTCATCCTGAACAACAGCTGAAAACCTTCTCCAAAAATTTCATCTTTGCTCCAGACGGGACCTGAAGTATTTTGAGGATTGCATCCAGAACCATCATTGGCTCCTTCCTTACTGTCCCCAAAGACCTCTCCTTTCTCTTTTCAAATGAGAAGCGAAAGTGTTTGCTCTCAAACTTTTTGCCAACAGAGCTGCAGGTAATTTGCAACCCTCGAGGCATGCCAATACCTGTTCGGTTTCCTTGCAGGTAAATTGATACTCAAGAGGGTCGCGGAGAGTCTCCCAGGATTCCGAATCTGTAGGCTCATTAAAGCGGTGATGCAACAATACTGTCAAGTTACACCTTGTAGGGAGCTCCTTTGAAATGAATAGGCAATTTTCGTTGCGGAGTTAAGGCCCATCCCTTAAAACATGGTCTTGTCACCACCTTGTTACAAGCTGGTTTAATGCAGAATAAAGGGGGGGATGTCTGAAGAGAAGGACTAGGGAACAGAAAGGCTTTGCTTTCCAAGAGGGAAGAACTTATCATCAATGGGAAAAAAGGGTCTGCTTCAGGGAGCCATATCCCACCTATTCTAGCCAGTGACAAGAACATTCATTAGCCCTAAGAGAACAGACACTGCGAAGATCTACAAAGAAAACTATACAGGATCTGCAGCAGGAAAGAGATCAAACCCATCAGAGATCAAAGCCTGACAAACTGGAGGTTTAGAGAAAGTGGTCTCCAAAGAGAAAAAGAATTCAAAGAAACTGCAGGGGGTAAAAAAAGAAAAAAAAAGAAAGAAATAGGAACTTATCCCTAATTTTTTGTTCCTATGGAGAGGAATAACAACGGAACAATAATTAAACAAGAAAGAGAGAGAGCAAAGATAAATCCAGCGATGATTGAAGCACTTGAAGCGATTGTGGAAGAAAAAAAGATGAGAAGTTCAATTACATGGTAAGGGTGCAGGACATTAATCAATTACTTGCCAGTCCCCATGAGGTTGACCCGGGCAGGTTCTCACAGAGCTGTCTCTGAGTTGCCCCACTCCAGGCTGTAGGTAGGAACGGTCATGATTAAATGGTCCTCCTTAAAAAAAATCCCTATGTACAGAAAACGGTGCGTGCTTGTCTGTGTGCTCCCTGGGGCATTTGGTGGGCTGCTGTGAGATACAGGAAGCTGGACTAGATGGGCCTGTGGCCTGATCCAGTGGGGCTGTTCTTATGTTCTTAACTACAATTCCCAGGAGGCCTTGCAGGTCTTCTTTTTATCTGGTGTGCTCCCTGGGGCATTTGGTGGGCCGCTGTGAGATACAGGACAGACAAGAGAAAATATTTCTTTACACAGCGTGTGGTCGCTCTGTGGAACTCCTTGCCACAGGATGTGGTGATGGCGTCTGGCCTGGACGCCTTTAAAAGGGGATAGGACAAGTTTCTAGAGGAAAAATCCATTATGGGTTACAAGCCATGATGTACATACGCAACCTCCTGATTTTAGAAATGGGCTATGTCAGAATGCCAGGTGCAAGGGAGGGCACCAGGATGCAGGTCTCTTGTTATCTGGTGTGCTCCTTGGGGCATTTGGTGGGCCGCTGTGAGATACAGGAAGCTGGACTAGATGGGCCTATGGCCTGATCCAGTGGGGCTGTTCTTATGTTCTTATGAGGGTGCGTGAAATGGTGGGGCTGTAACTCAGTGGAAACACATCTGTAGTGCATTAGACCATCCCAGGTTGAATCCCCGGCATCTGCCAGTAGGGAAGAGAAAAATTCCTGTCTGAAACCTTGGAGAGCTGCTGCCAGTCAGTGACTTCAGTACTAACCCAGATAGACCAATGGTCTGACTCAGTATACGGCAGCCTCTGAAGTACATGTAGCTAAGGAGGGGGCAAGTAGTAAGTACAGCACGCTCCACAGTGTGCCATGTAAGCCCCCCCACCCACGTTGGCATTAGAGCCATTTGGGGCAGTGACAGCAAAGTACTTACCACTCCACAAAATGACTAGGTACCCACTTGAAATTTGCTCACAAACCAACTAGTGGGTCCCGACCCACAGTTTGAGAAACACCGTTCTAGACGTAATCCTCCTAGAAGGCCACAATCCTATGCGTACATACCTGAGAGTAAGTGCCATTCAACTAAACAGGGCTTACTTCTGAGTAGACCTGCATAGGCTTAAGATGTAAGAAGTCTACAGAAGAAGATACTTGAGGCAAGCCTGCACAACAGTGGATTTTACTTCGGAATGACTGGACTGACCATTTCTGAAACCATGTCTAGCTATTGTAATTTTTTTATTTATTTTTCACATGCTTTATGCTGCCCTTCCTCCAAGAGGCTCAGGGTTCCTTCCCTCTTTTTGTCCTCACCACAACCCTGTGAGGTAGGTGACGATAAGAGAGAGACTGTCCCAAGATCAGCCAGGAAGATTCAAGACTGAGCAGGGATTTGAACCTGGATCTCCCAGTTCTAAGGCCAGCAGCAGAACCACTACACATTTCCGTGATGGTGCTAATCTGTTCAGATTAGTTGTTATCTGTGATTCATGATTTCTATATAAGACATTTAAAAAGTGGACTGACTTTTGAATCATCCTTTTGAGGAAAAGGGGTAGATTCCAATGAAATACCAAAAATGACCCTAGAATTCACCTTTCCTACTCATGTTCCCTAGCGGAAAATGGGGAAATTGAATAAACGGGCATTTAGGGTACTAACAGACCAATCCTAACATGTCCTGGAACAGGCAGGTCAGCTTGCCGGAGCTGCATTCAGAAAATGGCTGGGCTAGGTTGCAGAGCAACTAAGGGGAATTCATTCCCTTTACACCGTGCCACGAAGCAGCTGCCCCTATGGGGCGACTTGGATCCGCCTAAAGAGATGGTGCAGATTTGAGCAACCCTGTGGAAGGCATGGCTGCTTGAGAATGGGGTTAGCATCCAGCCTAAATGCAGTATCCCCCTCCCAGGTCTAGTCCTCTTACTGGACTGCTCACTGCCCGCCCTTCCCAAGCCCCCACGCCAACCCTCTCGGGTTGGTGCTCACTGATCCAGGCCAGGGTTGGATCCAGCAGGAGCAGGCTGGAGCGCGTCCTTCCAAGGGCATGACCTGCTCTGGAGGCTTCACAGAAGTGCCTCACTTCACTTTTGTGACACCCAGAGGCCAGTGCAAGAAGCTTGCGCCCGCTTAGGGCAGTTTGGGTTGTGCCCTAGCAGTCTTAGTTTTCATAGCGCTGCAGCCAATCAACTTCACTTCCTTTGAGACTTTGTCCTGTTCCAATGAGGCTAGATCACATGATCTTCTTCAGAGCGGTTGACCACTTTCTTTTTTAGGCTAGCAGCCAATTGCAAGAGGCAAATGGATTGCTTCCTAGCAGGAAAAAAAAATGGTGAAAATTGGAGTAGAAATTTGGGATTTGCAGATTTTTTAAGGCGTTTTAATCTCTTGTAAAAGCATCCCTGTCACCTCCACCCCCCTCAATGTCCATGAAACCCGTGCACTTCGCTCATGTAAATAAAAATAATCATCGTAATAACTCAGTTCAGAAAATGCAAAAGGTCACGGAGATATTCCGGGAGACTCTGGTGAATCAAAACAAATTACATTTCCAGCAGCTGGCATTTTGAGCTCTCTGTGCGAGGCAACTCAGAGAAGAGGGTTCCGTTAAAAGACGCGGAGATAAATAGCCAGTGCCCGAGCGATGGCTTTCTGTTGTCATGCAGCATTGTTGGGTGAGACTGGGTGAGTTATCAGTACAACTGCAGAGCTACCCTGGCCCTAGCAGACGGCTCTGGAGACTCGCGAAGCTGGTGTGGAATCAATCGCCTGACATTGGTAGGACTTTGTGCAAGCTGGGATATACTGTAAAAAAGATCGAGTGCTCTGAGCGAGATGTGCGACTTGCGACCCTTTTGCAAAAACCCGAAGAGTGAGGTCTGCAGGAGTTAAGCTCCCTTTCATCCTTGGCACCGGAAATAGAATAAGAGAAGCACATCGCTGGAGAGAAGACCTTATGGGCAATGGAGGCTGGAAGCAAGGACGTTACCCAAATAGTCCTTGGCAAAGGAATATAAGAAGCCAAGCTCAACTTTGGTCAGTTTTGAGCCATGTTGGCTCTTAGCTAGCAGAAGTCTCAGCAGAATAACTCCCTGAAGAGGCTGAATAGAGTTTATGCGCAGTGTATCCTCTCATGCGCCTCCTTGAAAAGTCTTCCCAGGGTGGGGATGGGGCGGGCAGAGCAGATGGAAATGCTCATCCCTGCTTGGCCCACATAGTGGCATAGCTAAGGCATCCAAAGGCCTCCATACTTATAGGGCAGTGCAGAGGGAAGGAGAGTGTGGAAGATTGGATGGCATCATGGCGCCATCCCTTCCTCCATGCTGCCTAGGACATTTTTACCCCTTCTCCCCCCCCAGATATGCCAGTGATATATTTTTTTTTAACCAGAGTCATTGTATTTCAATCTGAAACTCCTCCTCCTCCTCCTCCTCCTCCTCCTACTACTACTACTACTACTACTACTACTACTACACCAAAGTGTCCCTGTTTTCCCCTGTGAAATGTTGGGGAATACATAATAACCCTTGATTTTTTTATCCAGGTTCAAGACTTTGAACGCATCCTAATTAAATTTCAAACAATTTATTGCTGCCAGGGCTCTATTTCTTCCCCTCCATCAACTGGCTGAGATCATTTTGAATTACGATCCTGTCTTCTAAAGTATTTCTAATCCTCCCAGTTTGGTATCATGTATCTGCAAACTCTCAAAAGAGTGCACTTTTTGATTGCCTTCTCCTGCTCATTAGCAAATGCATTTTGGGAGCGTTGGACTCCGAACAGAGGTTTGCAGCACCCCCCAATGTAAATGATGATGACGACGACGATAAAGCATGCTTGTGGAGTCTGCAACCGCTGGATTTCAACCTGGAGTTTGAGGGTCTGATAAATTAAACCAGAGTGGAACTGAAAATGTCAGAGTTTGCAACGATGCCAGAGGTACATTTTTTTAGTTTGGTAGATGGAGAGTAAAGGAGGTTGCTGCTATGTTTTCTGTATTCCTGCAGTAAAAAACTTACCAAGCATTAGCTAAAAATGAACTTTCCCTTTAAAAAGCACCTCACTGTTTCAAGATGTTCTTTTTTAAATTTCTGCACTTGTACAGTATTATTATTATTAACAGTGTTTAATGCAATACACACAACAGGGAAAGAAGACTACTTTGCAAGAGTATAATGGCAATCTTTAAAATAAAATATCAATATACTTTTTTAAAAAATGTATTTTTCTTTTGGTTTTATTGTTCCTGCGCCTTCCAGCCACCCCCTTTGGTATGTGCGAAATCAGGAAGTCTTGGTGGAATCCGATGGGAGTGGAATCAAAGAGCTGTTGGCATCCTGGAACAGTTAGGGAACAGGGATCTGTTCATTCCTAGACAACTTTTGGGGTCCCATCTAATCCCCCCCTCTCCTTTGTATGGCTCCCTGATGCAGCGAAAGTCTCCCTACTTGATGGTGTATCAATGCCATCACTGTCTCTACTCACCCTCAACATAAGAACGTAAGAACAGCCCCACTGGATCAGGCCATAGGCCCATCTAGTCCAGCTTCCTGTATCTCACAGCGGCCCACCAAATGCCCCAAGGAGCACACCAGATAACAAGAGACCTGCATCCTGGTGCCCTCCCTTGCATCTGGCATTCTGACATAGCCCATTTCTAAAATCAGGAGGTTGCGTATGTACATCATGGCTTGTAACCCATAATGGATTTTTCCTCTAGAAACTTGTCCAATCCCCTTTTAAAGGCGTCCAGGCCAGACGCCATCACCACATCCTGTGGCAAGGAGTTCCACAGAGCAACCACACGCTGTGTAAAGAAATATTTTCTCTTGTCTGTCCTGTATCTCACAGCGGCCCACCAAATGCCCCAGGGAGCACACCAGATAAAAAGAAGACCTGCAAGGCCTCCTGGGAATTGTAGTTAAGAACATAAGAACAGCCCCACTGGATCAGGCCATAGGCCCATCTAGTCCAGCTTCCTGTATCTCACAGCGGCCCACCAAATGCCCCAGGGAGCACACCAGATAACAAGAGACCTGCAAGGCTTTCTGGGAATTGTAGTTAAGAACATAAGAACAGCCCCACTGGATCAGGCCATAGGCCCATCTAGTCCAGCTTCCTGTATCTCACAGCGGCCCACCAAATGCCCCAGGGAGCACACCAGATAACCAGCACACCTCCCTCTTAACCACTGATGCACCACTACCACTGTTCGTCTTCCATCCCTCCCTCTTACCCCATGGTACACCCTCCCTCAATATTTTTCCCTTCCCACCCACTTACCCAAAGCAAGCCACAATGATTACCATTGCTCCACCCATTCTTGCTTTTTTAAAAAGTGGGGAAGGGGGCAGAAGAAAATGTCTGAAGATGAGGAGCGTAGTCATCTTTAGAGCATTCAGGGCACAATCTAAGGTCTGGTTTCAGCTGGTTCAAGTCCCTTGTGCCGGACCAGGAGTGTCATGAACGTGCCATAAAGCATGTTTCCAACCACACCTAAGGAAGCTGGGCTGGCATAAGGACAGGCACCAGCCTATGGAGTTCAGATCCAGCCTCCATGGTACCGAAAGCAGGTATGTTACCAAAGCAGGTATGTTTATGCCGGCTGAGGGCAGATGGTGCAGGGGGTTGGAGAGGGAGGGTGGAACGGGGCATTTTTGGGAAGGGGAAGGGCAGAGGAGGGTGGACTGGGAGAGGGGTGGAACCAGCCTTGGCAACTTAGGTCAGATCCTAACACACACACACACACACACACACACACACACACACACACACCCAGCCATCTTAGCACTACACCAGGCTGCTCTGATTTGTGTCAGTAATTTCACTGGTGCAGATATGAGTAGCCCCATAGGGGTGGCTGACACACAACATGAGGTAAGGAAAAACATATCCCCTTATTCCGACTTGCCCACGGCCACCTCCTCACATGCTCTGGATCAAGCACAGGCCAGTCGGCCTGCCTGTTCCAGCACAAGTTAGGATTGGGTTACCCAACCCTCTAGAGTCTAGACCAGGGGTGTCCAAAGTTTTTGGCAGGAGGGCCACATCATTTCTCTGACACTATGTCGGGGGCCGGGGGGGGGAAAAAGAATTAATTTACATTTAAAATTTGAATAAATTTACATAAGTTTACATAAATGAATATATTAAAGATAAACTTCTATGAATGAATGAAGGTCTTGCAATAGCTCAAGGCCTAGAAAAGGCCTTGCACAAAGCAAGGCTGGCCTTTCCTTTGCTGCTGCTACTGCATCACAGACGTGAAACAGCAAGCAGTGGAGGGAGCCCTCATCCCACAGCTAATGTGAGAGATCAAACAGTCGCTGTGAGCAGTTGCGTTGGGCCAGTGTGGGCTCCAACAAATCTCCGGAGGGCCAGAGGCTCATTGGCGACTGGGGACTCCTTGAGGGCCACATTGGGAGTCCTCGAGGGCCACAGGTGGCCCCAGGGCTGGGGTTTGAGCACCCCTGGTCTAGACAACCACTCTCCTTCACACTTCCTGCGAGAGCAGGAGGAAGAAAAGAAGACTACTTGATGGCTCTGTACCACTGACTTACCATCACATAAATCAGAGTTCTGGGGACTAGTCCATCCCCCAGCTCGTCTATCACGAAAGGTGATTGGCTGAATAGGGCTGCAATCCTATCCATACTTTCTTGGGAGTAAGTCCCATTGACTATAATGGGACTTACTTCCAAGTAGACAAGCATAGGATTGGGCTGTAGGCCTCACGGACAGACTGGCTTAGCATTTATGCCATGAGGAAACACATGGCATTTTACGCCATTATCCTGTGGTCGCTCTTTCAATCACCCTCTCAGTCAGGGTAGTTCTCCTATCTCCATATTTCAGTTGGGGGATTGAAGCTGCACGTGGTTTGCCGAAGCCCACCTGATGGGATGAGGGCAGATGCAAGACTAAGCCGGGCACCTGGAAGAAGGTGGGTAGCTCGTATTCTGCTAGATAGAGAGCGAGTGGTCTAGGCATGAGCTCATCGCAAAGTGTTCAGCGCATCGGGCTCATGCAATACAGTGGCCAGCAGGGGGGTTATAGACTGTAGTTAATGTTACATCAACAGCCTATTCCCCCTGCTAGTCCACGTATTGTTTTATTACATTGTGAAATGGGGCAAGAGAGGGGGGCAAAATCATGCCTATTTAATAGCTTAATATCCACAAGACACCGTAAGACTCGAACTGTGACAATCATAATCGTTTAACTGAAATTACTGGTTGGATTCAGACTGAGTCCATCTCTTCTAGTGTTTTATCAACAGTCATGATTAGTTAGCAAGTGGGTTAGGGGCAGACTCTCTTCCTTAGAAGCCGGTTCGATTCCTGGTATCTGCAGGTAAGATTGGGAAAAGGCCCCTGATTTTAGCCTTCTAAGAGCTAGATGGACTGATGGTATGAGCAGTGACGTCACTCGGGCTTGTGTCACCCAGTGTGGGAGGCCAGTGCTTCACCCCCATGATGGACTGACTCCTGTGCAGTGGGTGGGGCAATGCCCTGGGTGGTGGGCGTAATGTTGCACCATCAACCTGCCCCTACTGGGTTTTGGTTTTTTTTTTTTTTGTCTATAATTTTTGATAGTATAGAGCAGGGGTGTCCAAAGTTTTTGGCAGGAGGGCCACATCATCTCTCTGGCACTGTGTCAGGGGCCGGGGGGGGGGGGAAGAATTAATTCACATTTAAAATTTGAATAAATTTACATAAGTTTACATAAATGACTATATTAAAGATGAACTTCTATGAATGAATGAAGGTCTTGCAATAGCTCAAGGCCTAGAAAAGGCCTTGCACAAAGCAAGGCCAGCCTCTCCTTTGCTGCCACTGCTGCATCACAGACGTGAAACAGCAAGCAGTGGAGGGAGCCCTCATCCCACAGCTCACGTGACAGGTCAAACAGTCACCCTCACGCTAAGAGCAGTTGCGTCGGGCCTGTGTGGGCTCCAACAAATCTCCAGAGGGTCAGAGGCTCATGGGAGACTGGGGGTTCCCTGAGGGTCACATTGAGAGGCATCGAGGGCCACATGTGGCCCCAGGGCCAGGGTTTGGGCACCCCTGGTATAGAGATATTTAAATGTGGTTTGTTTAGTTGCATTCTGCATGAAATCACACACTGAATGATATATAACGTGATGGTGTTCAAAAATACTAAGAATTTAAAATTTTTTGGCCAGTAGTGGGATCACCCCCCTCTGTGTGAGTCACCCGGTGTGGCCCACACCCCCACATCCCCCTAGCAATGCCACTGGGTATGAGGTACCCATTTGAGGAAGTTTCCAAAGATTTTTCACGCGAAAGTCTTGACAGAGCCGTGATGCTGTATTGCTTCCCAAATTGACTTGGCTCGCGATGGCCTCCACACTACACACGGAGTGCTTGGAACCCAGATGTAAGAGGCAATGATCAACATACATCATATTTTGACAACATCATTTCCACTTCCAGGTTGGAAGGCCGGATGCAACTCTACAAGCAGCAGTTAATTCTCAGGGTGCCCAGGAGGGTTTTTTCAAGCATGCAAAAGTCATGCGCAGGAGCTCTGCAGGCCCAGCCGAGCCCCCATCGCTGCTTGTAGGGTCGTGCTGAGGTCCCACGGACAGGTGGCAGGCATCCCACAATGCCCCAGTGAGTGCCTCACAATGCCCCATGGTGTTGTGGCACATACTTTGGGAGAATTTCTGGGGTAGTGGTTTGGGAGTTGGACTTAGACCTGAAAGATCCAAGTTCAGATCTCTTCTCAACATAAAGCTTTGTGGGTGACCTTGGGTCAGTCATGCTCTCTCAGCCTCACCTACCTCACAGGGTTGTTTTGAGGACAAAAGGAGAGAAGGAACCATGTACACTACCTTGAGCTCCTTGGAGGAAAGGCGGTATAAAAATCAAAGAATGATTTCATGAGAACCTGTTGCAGATGCCCCCATTCACCCTGGCACCAAGGGCCCAGCTGTTGCGATTACAGTGTTGGACATGGTGTATCTCTCAGCCGAACCTACCCCACAAGGTTGATGTCAGTGACGCTCTCCTCTCCTTTGCCCTTCCTCTTCCACTCTGTTCAGTTCCTTTTTCTTGAATTCAGGGACCCAGAGGGGCAAGAGCAGAGGAGGTAGGAAGGCAGTGGGAACCTTCTGCCAATATGCAACCTGAGGCTATCTCAGGTGGCCTCCTGGTTGGGTTGAGCTGGGAGCCAGCCCTGCAAGTACTGGGTGATGTTAACCACATGCAAATTTGGGTATGTGCCTTCGTCTCATTTTGGCTAATCAATCTGGGTCCCTTTCCAAGCCGGAGTTTTTGATTCACTACCCAGCCCTGCCTTTTTTCTTTTGAAGCTGCCAAGTGAGCTCCGAAATCTGCATTTTCCCCCCTACTCGTAGAGGCTGTTTGCTGCTCATCTTCCGCGAGATGTTTCATCTTGGCCATAACAAACTGCTCCCTTTGTTCTGGAGAAGAGGGCCCTCCATTCATCTGATACCCTGATGCTAATTGAGAGTCTCCACGGCGGCTTCTAAGGATGGAGAGCCAGAAAGAGGGGGGGGGGAGAATATTCTCTTTTAAATCCCATCACTTCTCTTGTCTTCAAATGACAGAGCCGGCAGCAGTGCAAAAGAGAGAGGATTGCCACAGGGTCAAATCTTTCCAGGGACATGAAATTGCTTCCAATGAGTAACAACAAGGCAGTTTAGACAAGAGCTTTTGTGTGTGTGTGTGTGTGTGTGTGTGTGTGTGTGAGAGAGAGAGAGAGAGAGAGAGAGAGAGAGAGAGAGTTTGGAATAGGAAGTGAAAGCCCTCAGTTTTCATCAGCAGAGACCCATTGCCTGTAAATAGCAGGGATGGCTGAGACTCGTATGACTCAGTCTCGAGTCATAAAAGTGCATGCTTTTCAGGACTCATACAGACTGGAGTCATACGTGTCAAAATTTGGGCCCTGACTCAGGACTCGGGGGGATGGGGTTACCCTAAAAATGAAAAGACTCAAATAGACTTGAGTCAAAACTTGCCTTATTGTGTGCTTGCGACTCTGTTGTGAGTGTGTATCCTTGCTTGCTTTCCGCCCCACCACTTCCAGGCTTGACTCGCTTAGCTCTTTTTGACTCAAGATGACTCAATAAACAGCTCCGGATGAGTCACAATGGCCGCTGTCATGACTCATGGGCGACTCGAGTCAATGGTGGAGACTCGGGACTCGACTCAAGTCTCGGTGCTGTGGCTTTGGCACGTCCCTGATAAACACTCCCTTTTCACAGAAGGAAAATTACAGTGGGCCCTTGGGGGGGATCGGTTCCTGGAATACCCCTCCCCCCACAGATGCCAATTTTTGTGGATAATTGACTCTATGGGGAAGGCCTTAAGGACCTTCCAGACGTGACCAGAAGGCTCTTCCGGTCACGTCAGAGAGGTTGTGTGAGATCCTCTAACCATGGGCTCAGCACCCGTGTTAAGTGAATGCTGAACCTGAGCATAAAGAAGGCCCACTGTATTCCCAACTCTATCTGTGTGTCAAAAATACAACTTTCACTTCTTCAGGATGAGGAGACAGGAGTTTCTACCTTGAGGGCAAAATGGAAAGCAAAACTTCCATCAAAGACTGATTTCTTTCCGAGTTCCATTCCAGGTGCTGCTCTTTAAAGTATGGAAATTAGAGATCGCCTTTAAAGCAGGGATGGGTGGCTTTTTCTGTTTCTGATCCGACTTTGCACACTTTTCCGTGACTTTCCTAATTCTGGCCTGTTAAAAATATTGGGATTTCTTTTTTTTGGTCTTTATTTAAAGCAGTAGTTAAATGCACCCCCTCCCCCCCGCCCAAGTATTTTCATACTTTTCAAATCTAAACAGCTGGTGCGATTGTAGGTTGCAAAGTACTCATTTAGATAGGAATTTTTCTGCAAGTGTGTGGAATGCATAGAATCCATAGGTATCTCCATATCTTGTAACATCTGATATACTGAGGAGGTATCCAGCACCGTGTGTTCAGTTGCAAATTCTGGCAAGAGCGGAATTTGATAATGTCCCTACTTGGAAGCACTTTACAGTTTTGGCCCAAGATACCGTACAAGCCGTATTCTCCAAATCTACCTGCTCATTAAGCTCTTCCATGGTGGCTGTGTTTTGTGTCCCACCTTGGGCACTGACTGGACCTTGGACATCCAACTGACAACAGAGTAGGGATGTGCCAGAGCTACACCCCTGAGTTGAGTTCTGAGTCTCCACCCCCTTGACTCAAGTTGCGGCCTTTGTGACCATAACAGGCTGCTTTTGAGACTCATCCAGAGCCCTTTCTAGAGTCACTCAAGTCTGAGTCTTTTCAAAAAGCAGGTCAGCCCACAAGTCAGTTGCGGCTCCGCAGAAAACATGGAGATGCTGTTGGAGTGCTTGTATGTGTGTGCCCATCCCTTCTGCCACCCATCAGTGACATGGTGAAGTCCTTCACTTCGACCACCCTTTTACCTTCTACCAATTGTGTCGATGACATTAGGTGACACTAGGGTTTGCATCAGCTGGTGCAGAAGTCTAGTGCGTCCCCCACAAGAGGGACCTCCTCCCATATCCCAGGCAATGCTCGGGGGTGGGGGGGGGGCATGGTGATGCACCATGGCCTCACCCCACTGTTTTTTTCTTTTTGCTGTAACTTTTGATAAACTAGAGATATTTCAATGTGGTTAGTTTCATTGCATTGTGCATGTAATTACACGTCAAATGATATATAACATAATGGTATTATTCAACAACACCAAGATCTTAAAAATGTTGGTGAGTTGTGGTGTCACCCCCCCATGCCTGTAACCCGGTGTGGCCCGCACTCCCCACACCCTGCTAGCGACTCGTGTTCCCCAACATATCTTCCCCCTTGCTTTGGATTAAGGCTGTGCCACTCTGCTCTTGCAGGTAATTGGGCATGAAAAGAGAGAACAAGTTCACAAATGAACATACCAAAGAGCACGCTAGAAAGAACAAAAAAGAGAGAGAGAGGGCACCGCCACAGGAAGGAAGGGGAACGGCGTCGCAGGAGCCTTTGATGAACTGCGGCCCACGCTGGTGCCAGCCAACTTGAGCATTCCAGAAGCAAAGAAGCTTCAATTTTCCGTTCTGCTCCCATCTCTTGCCTGCTGTCATCCCCTGGGCTGCAAAAATGGCCTTGATCTCTGCCCTCATGCTGTGCCGAGAGCTATCAAGGACCAAAGACGATCATTTACTTCTCATTTACAAATGATTGATTGCATTAAACAGAATGTTTAGGGGTTTTTTTTTGTTTTGGTTTGGTTTTGTATTTTTAAGGGGGTGTGTGTGTAAAAAGGGTACTTTGGAATAATTCCAGCTCACCCGCCAAGGCATTTTTTTTTCAAAGTCCCATAATAAGCACTTAGGAACTGGGTGGTTATTTTTATCCTTTGAGACAGTTGAGGAGCTGATGGCTCAAACTGGCTGCTGACACGTTGAAGGTTTCTATATGGAAAGTCCATTTCAAATGGGCGGTTGAGCACAAATCACAGCTCTCTAGCCTGAACGAGAGCTGTCTAAGACACAAGAGCAAGGCCGGCCTGTCTGTGAGGCTAACTGAGACCATTGCCTCAGGCAGTGGATAGGGAGGGGGACTTGTTCTCTGCCCACCTGCTGACCTCCAGTGCCCTTCCACTCTCTGTTTACTAGAAATAAAAAAAGGGAGCGGAGCAGAAGAAAAAGTGTAGAGAGGAGAACGGTAGGCTAGAGTCCCACTTCCTTCTCTTCTGCACTTCTTCTCTTCTGCTCCATTCCCCTCTTCCTTTTCAAATTCAGGGAGAAGATGGCAAAAGAGTGACAGTGTTGGACACGCTGCAGAATAAGGAGGCAGAATTAGTCACCCCTCCTAAAGTCTTGGGTGGGGGGGTCTTAAGCCTGTTCTCCGGAAGGGCTTAGAACAGGGGTGTCCAAAGTTTTTGGCAGGAGGGCCACATTGTCTCTCTGACACTGTGTCGGGGACTGGGGGGGGGGGAAGAATTAATTTACATTTAAAATTTGAATAAATTTACATAAATTTACATAAATGAATATATTAAAGATGAACTTCTATGAATGAATGAAGGTCTTGCAATAGCTCAAGGCCTAGAAAAGGCCTCGCACAAAGCAAGGCTGGCCTTTCCTTTGCTGTTGCTACTGCATCACAGACGTGAAACAGTAAGCAGTGGAGCGAGCCCCCATCTCACAGCGCACGCGAGAGGTCGAACAGTCACCCTCATGCTGAGAGCAGTTGGGTCAGGCCAGTGCGGGCCCCAGCAAATCTCTGGAGGGCCAGAGGCTCATTGGAGACTGGGGCTCCCTGAGGGCCGCATTGAGAGGCCTCGAGGGCCGCAAGTGGCCCCAGGGCCAGGGTTTGGGCACCCCTGGCTTAGAAGACTGTTCCATATTTCTCCTCAGGCCCGGGTAGGCAAGAGTTTCTGACTCACAACTGTAGAAAGCAAAATGGTAGATTCCAAATAATCTTCCTCCGTGACTAGGCTTGTACTAATCACTTCTCTCTCAGCCTGTGTTCCCCACCCATGAACCAAGGGTATCAACTGGTCGTCTTTGACCAGGTGATGTGCAGCGCAGCCGATTAGCTCTAGGCTTTCATGCTCTGATCTGGAGTGACTCAGATGTAGGCTTGCATTTGTATATTTGTGGGCTATCCCAATATATGGCCCATGCGCTGGGTTCTAGTTGAGGGGAGAGGGCGGGATAGAACACAGCACCTGGACTTCTCCTACAGCAAAAGTGATGATGTCCTTAGCAGGGGTACATTGATACTCCCTTTGAAACATTCCTCAAAAGACCTCAGCAGAGAAGAAGCATCAGAGAAGAAGCATAGGAGGAGCTGTTTGCCTTGGGGCATGTGCTTCCTGTCTAGGTCAGTGGTTCTCAAACTTTCTAGCCCAGGACCCACTTTTTAGAATGACAATCTGTCAAGACCCCCGGAAGTGATATCATTAACCTGGAAGTGATTTCCTGACTGGAAGTGACATCATCAAGCAGGAAAAATTTAACAATCCTCGGTTGCAATCCTATCCACACTTACCCAGGAGTAAGCCCCATTGATTACACAGGCCTACAAAATTGAGGGTCAGAAAAGTTCCTCATGAGGAAGCCATGGTGTAGGCTTCCCCATAAGGAAGCTGCTTGAACCATTCACTAAAGAGGCTATGCCTTGTCTCCAAAACTAGACGTGATAGGGCAAAACGGATGCCATTTTTGGAATCGGCACCCCAAATATACCCAGGAATTGGTGTAACGTTTAAGGAAGCAAAATGTGTGTTGGCCTGTGTTATCACTGTTAAAAGCATATACATTATAGTCTGTTAAAAGTACAGATCTCCCCAAATGCAGTCATATACCATGTTGGCATCAAGTCTAACATACTAAAAGAAAATAGTGAAAAGAATGGAGACCTGCCTGAATTGGCTCGTGACCCACCTCCTGGGTCCTGACCCACAGTCTGAAAAGCAGTGGTCTAGGAGCTAGACTCTAGGTTATTGTTTTCCCAGAATGTCTTCTGGTGAGTCTTATTGAATACAGCATGACTTAGTTCTGGTTAAACATACATAGGCTAGCACTTTTTAACCTTTTTTTTAATTTATTTGGGATATTTTTTTTTTTAATTCAATTTTTTAGTTGTTCTTTTCAGTATTTGTAACCTGCCTCTTGGATGTCTTGGATGAAATGAGCAACATCTTTCAATGAAGTTTCAAAAGTAGAAAATATGGCGGGGAGGGAACAATCTAATGAAGATAATTCAAGTTTTTTCATTACGGTCTTTGTGGGACACGACGGGGGGTGTGTGTGTCATGGTGCGATCCAGCCTTTCATAATGTACGACTATGCAATTGCTCTGGGGAGTGGGTGCAGGAGGTAATTGGCTCTGCCTCCCCGCTATTTTGTATCTGGATCTATCCCCTCTTGAAATGTAGATGGAGCACCTCCTGCAGGACTCTGCTCTGTCTAGTCTCCTGAGATCTGGGATGAGCACTTAAGTCCCATGACTCATCCTTAAATCGCACTTAAGTCATTATGACTTCAACGCAGAGAATCATAGCTCGAGTATGGACTCAAAGCCATTTTGACTTCAAGTGTGTATAGAGTGTGTGTTGGTTCTCTTGCTGACTTTTTTTAATCACTACTGATCAGCTGGGTGGAGAGGAACCAGCACCCTGAAGTGACTTCTCCTGCCACCCAGCTGATTGGCAGCAGAAAAAGAATTTGTGTCAGAGACTCGAGACTTGAGACTCTAGAGACTTGACTTGAGAATTTGCACAAGGATTTGAGACTTGAGGGTAGAGGTGTTAGGGACTTGATTGCATCACTGCCTAAGACCATCTACCTGTCTTCTCTGTGCAGGAGTTGTGATCCTTAACACTGTCTCCTTCCTCCCCTCTTTCTCACATTCCCCCCTTCTCTCCAGGCCATCATGAAAGAAGGATGTGCTGTGCCAGGGCTCCATGCCAACCAGGCCCATCCTCACCAGACTTGCACACAAAAGGGACAGCTCGAGGGTTCCCTGTTCTAAAAGGCTTCTGATCATAATCAGAAGATGTGTGTAATCAACAGTGAACTGTTTCTAATGAAACCTTAACCAGCCAACACTCCTGGTCTGTTTTATTGATAGCAACTACCTAGATGCTATTGCACCTACTGGGATATCTTACTAAAGGAAGAGGGTGTGTTTGCTGATTGCTTTTCCCCTCCCTTCCAACAACCCCTAACACTGTTTTAAACCTGACTCTAGTGTGTGGATTTTCAGGGTTTAGCAAAGGAAAAAAAAAATCCTCCCATGAGACTGAAATCTGCTCTGCCCTGATTTCAGGCACCAGACAGTTTCATTGGCTGCAGGTGGGACACACAAGTGTGCTGTGAGCCCCTCCTCAAACTATAACTGGACTGATATTTATAGCACCGAACTCCTGCAAGGAAGATAGTGCAACCTGCTACAAACCGAGCAAACAGATGCTATCTTTCCTTTCATGTTGGGAGGGAGGGTTGTTTTTCCATCAGGTGAGACTGTGGATTATTTCAGAGGTTTTTTTTTCTCCAAACGGTTTCTCTTTGGATGGATTCTCTTTGGATGGATAGTTCTCTTTAGACACAAATTTGCTATCTGCGAATTTGTTTATGTGCAAGGGGCAGAATGGCCACCTACTTCTCGTGGCTCTGTTCTCGTTATCTGCAAATACTATACTGATACACTCGGGGGGGCGGCTCAGTGCAGCTACGAGCAGGCAGGTAGGGGCAAGGGAAGTTGCAGGAAGAGGAGGAGGAGGAGGGGAGACTGAGGCTTCCTCACAAGGCTTAATTTCTGAGGCATCATTGTTGGGCCAGCAACTTTCAATGAGTCAAGGGATAGCCAGCATGGAGAAATCATCATCACCACAGTAATTGGCAACCTTCAGTCTCAGAAGACTCTGGTATCGCGCTCTGAATGGTGGTTCTGGAACAGCATCTAGTGTGGCTAAAAAGGTCAATTCGGGAGTGACAATCCCTTCCACACCGGGAGCAAGTGCAGTCTGTCCCCGGTCTGTCTCCCTGGCTATGGGCCTTCCTTCTTTGCCTCTTTGCCTCAGTCTGTTGGCCAAATGTCTCTTCAAACTGGGAAAGGCCATGCTGCACAGCCTGCCTCCAAGAGGGCCGCTCAGAGGCCTGGGTTTCCCACCTGTTGAGGTAAACTCCTAACCACAACCTTCAAGACATCAAGTGATATCCAGCATGGAAGAGGATGCATCAGAAGGTGGAGATGTCGATGAGCCCTCGCTTTCATCCAGGCCCATAGATTTCAAGTTAGCATTCAGGTTCATAAAGTTCATAGAGTATATGGTAAAGAGGGTCTCCTGGAACCGAACCCCGTTTTCCCCATAGGTTCAATGATTCATTCTCTGCTAATTCGGTATCCACAAGATTTTCCAGGAACCTGACCCTAGTGGATAATGAGAACTGACTGTACCAACAAGGGTACCTTGCTTGTCGAGTGTGCCTGACAACCAAACACATGCAGGCATTAAAATTCACAAAGAGTGAAATTCGAGGCAAATTTCAGGGTTCTTCCCAAGTGGAAACATCAGAGAAGTTTCAAGGAAGATGTCAGGGGAAGAGCTTAGCAGGTGGTTGAGGGAGCCACCTCCTCTTGAGTGGAGAAACAGGAATGTGTGAGGAAGGCTGTTAAGTGGGACGGGAAGAGGTGATGCCAACCAGTAGCTGTAGGGGATATAAACACCTAGGCACGGACAATAAGGAGGACAATCTCCAAGTGGAGAGCAAGCAGGCTACTGAGCTCTGAGAAGCTTAGAGGGCCAGCCTAGGTGGAGGATCGCGGCGTGGGGTGCAACCCCTTCTCCTAGGGCAGTTTCTGAGGACTAGGTTGGCCCAGGAGGAGAACCTAATGGGAGGAGGCTTCAGGTGGAGAAACCAGAACGGTTGGCCGGGACCCTAATGGAGTTGGGACGCAACAGCGGCAAAGCAACAGCGGCAAACAGAAAGAAGCCAAATAAGTTTCTATAAAATGAGTGAGATTTCAGGGGGGTGTGGGTGTGTGATATTTGCAAATTTCACACAGAGAAATTTGAAGCAAATGCTAAGTTCTCACATGCCCAATCTTGTCTGATCTTGGAAGCTAAGCAGGGTCAGGCCTGGTTAGTACTTGGATGGGAGACCGCCTGGGAATACCAGGTGCTGTAGGCTTCTACCATGATTTCAGAAGCTAAGCAGGGTCAGGCCTGGTTAGTACTTGGATGGGAGACCGCCTGGGAATACTGGGTGCTGTAGGCTTATACCGTAGTCTTTCGAGACTGAAGGTTGCCAACCAACCCAAGATGAAACAAATGAGAATGCTCAAGGGAAGACAAATCAGTGGCGTAGCTAGAGGGGATGCAGAGCACTACTTTTTGCAGGGAGCCTCACTGCAGTTGCAAGGGGCCCCTCTTCCTCCCATTCAGACCCATTCCAGGTGGTGGAAGCAAACTGGAGGCGTGTGCCTCCAATTTGCTCCCACCGCCTGAAATGGTTCCGATGGGGTGGGGGAAAGGCCCCTTGCATGCTGCGGTGAGGCTCCCTACAAAACGTAATGCTCTGCACCCCCTCTAGCTACACCACTGAACCAAATGCATTTATCTAGAACGGAAATTTATGGGGAGGGAAACCCTCTACATGTGTAGCATAATCCAGCCGGCCCTTTGTATCCGCAGACTCAGCCTGTGCCGATTCCACCATCTGTGTATGTCTCCCCATCCCTCAGAAGGTCTCCAGGACTTCTGGTTCGCGTCTGTGACTTCCAGTTACGCCTGGGACATGCTCTGAGGCACAGGGTGGGCACAATTTGGTCTTTCATTGAGGACAGAGCACAAGTGTCAGAGCACCTGTTGTGCATGGAGACGGTCTCTGGTTCAATCCCTGGCATCTCTGATACATGCCAGAGCCTCTTTCTGAGATTGCATTTATGCATGTCAATTGTCCATTAATTAAAGTCTACATCAGCCTGTTGAATCGAAAAGACAAAATGATCTATAGGACAACAGTGAGATATGGGCAGTGACTAAGTGGGAGAACAAAATGATTTAGGGATGGATAGAGAAAATAAATGATTAAAGTGATTTAAAAATGGATCAGGATAATTGGAATCCATTTCCTGTTTCATCCAGGCTCAGCATATGGGTTTCCTAGAGGTCATCAGGCTGGTCACTGTTGAAAATAGGATACTTGACTAGACAGACCTCCGCCCCAATCTTCGCAGGCATTCCTTTTTAATTTCTTTTAACAATGGTTCAGGTTTGTGAGCTAAAGAACACACACACACACATATCACAAACAGAACAAACAACATAACAAAGGAAGCAAAAACTGTAAAATGCAAAAAATAGGATAGTTTATTTATATGAAAATGACATCAACAAAGGCAGGTTGGAAGTGAGACGAAAATACACATAAACTTAAACATACACAAAAGAACTGCAGTTTTTAAAATATGAATATAGAAAAGTTGTTGGTTGCAGGTTGGGAGACAGAAGGTTGGTGAGACATTAAGGGCCCAATCCTATGCTGGGATAGAGTCCCAGGCAGTGCTTTATGGCGCAGTTATTGTTCCCCCATGTTTTGTTCTCTAAAGGTCCAACATATCTACTGTTAGCTGGACAAGCATTCGATTGTGGACAGAGTGGATAGGGAGATGCACTTTACACTCTCACAAGCAGGGGACATCCACTAAAATTGAGTGTTGGGAGAGTTAGAACAGACAAAAGAAAATATTTCTTTACTCAGCATGTGGTTGGTCTGTGGAACTCTTTGCCACAGGATGTGGTGACGGCATCTGGCCTGGATGCCTTTTAAAAGGGGATTGGACAAGTTTCTGGAGCTATTCAAACAACCCTCCTGGACTTTCCCAGCCCAAAGATGGAGGTTAGATATGGTGTACGTTGCCACCTCCAAACCAGCTCTATTCCCGGGCCTGATCCACCCCCTTTCCATCCCCAACCCCAAATGCCCTCTGAATGGTGGTTCTGGAACAGCATCTAGTGTGGCTGAAAAGGCCGATTTGGGAATGACAATCCCTTCCAAACTGGGAGCAAGTGCAGTCTGTCCCTGGTCTGTCTCCCTGATTATGGGCCTTCCTTCTTTGCCTCAGTCTGTTGGCCAAGTGTCTCTTCAAACTGGGAAAGGCCATGCTGCACAGCCTGCCTCCAAGCGGGCCGCTCAGAGGCCAGGGTTTCCCACCTGTTGAGGTCCACTCCTAAGGCCTTCAGATCCCTCTTGCAGATGTCCTTGTATTGCAGCTGTGGTCTACCTGTAGGGCGCTTTCCCTGCACAAGTTCTCCATAGAGGAGATCCTTTGGGATCCGGCCATCATCCATTCTTATGACATGACTGAGCCAACGCAGGCGTCTCTGTTTCAGCAGTGCATACATGCTAGGGATTCTAGCTCGTTACACAACACAGTCACACAACAACACAGTCCTGGCACGAGCTGGATCCAAGAAAACTCTTCTGCATTTTAGGGTTTTGACAGGAAGGAGATTTCCCCCATCTGGGACTTTTGCCCATGAAATTGCTGGGAAGTTCAGGACGAGCCAGTGAAATTTTCCATGCTGTCAGGTAGTTTCTCCAGGACCGGGACTGGCAATCTTGCTTATGACCCTTAAAACAAACTCCGTTTTGGGATGTACACTGCACTCCCTCCACCTGATTTCTTGAGCAACAGGGATAGAGAACCCAATCAGAAATTATGCGCCCCTATTGCTTTTCTGAAGATGAAAAATGAAACAGCATGGACATGGGAGCTTTGGTCATGTGCGTGAGAGTGCAACTCTTATAGGAAGGAGCTAGAATGTTGTCTGAATGGTAAACAGCAGCACCCTTTTCTTGCTGGTTGACATACTTTCACTAGTAGCTATGGGAGCTCTAGCTACTCCATCTGTTGATTCTGCCTCCCCCTTGTGGACATTCTAGAAACTAATTCTAACTTCAGCAGTTTGCAAAGATGGAAACCAGTCATGGAGCTAGCACCCAGTGGCATAGCTAATGAAAGCATAGCTGAGTGCAAAGTGACATCACTTCCGGAAGTGATATCACACGTAGACTTTTTAAAAAGTGAAAAGGGGCGGTGGCTTAGCTAAGGCAGCTGCTACCCTGAATTAAAGAAGATTTTATAGCCCCCCTCTCCCACGACGAGATCAAATTTAATTAAGTAAATAAATAAAAAGTTTTCTGGTTAACTGGCCATAAATTTTGATACATTTCAGATATTCCAGCACAGTTTTTTTTTTTTTTTCCATTGCGTTCAGCATTAAATTACTCTTCCAATGATATATAACAGGGGTCTTTAAACTTTTTGGACAAAGGGCCGCATCAAATTTCTCGCACAGTGTCGAGGGCCGGACAAAAATATCAAATATTAAATTTAAATACATTAGAGATGGAACTGAGATGGATGGATGGATGGATGGATGGATGGATGGATGGATGGATGGATGGATGGATGGGCTCAAATGTCCAGGATTTCTCCAAGCACCAACACAGCCCAAGAAATAAAGCACACACTTAAATGGACCCCCATTCCCCCACCCCAGAAGCACAACTCTGGTTGTGTTTGGTCAACTGGACCACAGGCTCTCAAGGGATCAAAGGCTGACTGCGGGTTGGATAGAGGCTCTCTGCGGGCCGCATCTGGCCCCTGGGCTAGGGATATATAACCACTGATATATAATATGATATATAATATTTTGGTATTATTGGTACATACCAAGGTTTTCACAATTTTGGCCACTGGTGTCAAGCCCAACTTGTTGCCCCCCCCAAAGCTTGTTGTCTGGTGCAATTGCTACCCCCCCTGCACCTCCTTATCTACATTACTGGGAGCACCAATGATGCTTCAACAGGGATGTGTCTAGTTTTAAGAACAAAAGTGATTAAAGAGGTGAACAGGTGAGGCATACCAAACGTTCCTCCACCTGCAGTTCTCCTCTTTGTGGCCATTGTCCTCTCCTCTTTCCGACTGACTCACTTCTGGGATTGGAGCCTTGCAGATGGAAGAGGCCGCAGGGAGGTCAGCTGTGAGAGAGGGGAGTGTTCAGCACCCCTTACCTGCGTGCCCCATTTACTGCACAAATTGCTACCCTGCCCCAGTTTCAGTGCAATGTTTGCAGATCCAGGCTTAAACGCAGGAAGGGACCATACATCATTTCGTGTATTGTACATGTTTTGCACTCAGAAGGTCCAGGGAAGTGGTGTTGTGCTCCAAGAGGCAACTCGGTTGTTGGCTTCCGTTACTCCAAAAAAGAGTTCTGGGCTGAAACATTCGGAAACACGGACGACATAAAACCCAACCAAGTAAAGACCAGGTGCCCAAATAGATACCTGACAAGTTCTCGGCTCTATTTTGGATACTCTGCCATTGCCTTCGCGCCCTTATCTGCAGGAGAAGATGGATGGGGGTCCACGACGAAGCTTGCTTGGCCTGGCAACTTTGCGAGAGCACTTTTGCAAGGTTGAACACACAGTAATTAACATTGAGAGCCGCCTGCTCATCCACTCCCCTTAATCTCTGTGTTGTTCTTGTCTTGATACATTATTTCCTTGGCAGCAACCCAGCCGGTGCATATGAGATATTGAATTGACCTTACAACTAGGTAATAAAGCACACGTCTTATAGAAAGCCCGCCCCCCCCGCCCCCAACTTAAACTCATTCTCACTCTTGAGATGTCATAAAGAGCCAACCAAGTTCAGGGAAACGGGAAGCCCCCCCCCCCGACATTGAAAGGACAAATGTAAGACCACTTCTGAACTCATCTGGTGTGGATCTCATCCTTGAACTCCTTGAACATAAGATCACCTATCGCACTGCGTCAGGTTGCTGACCGGTCCATCTAGCAGCTGCACACACCGCCCTGAGCTCTTTGGAGGAAGGGCAGTATAAAAATGTGAAAAATAAATCAATATTGTCTTAAACTGATGGACAGCAGCCTTACACCCTGCACTTAAAGACGGTCGTGGCACCAGCCACATTCTAGACCTCTTGCTGGTGTCCAGTTCCATCTAGCTGAATTGACCTTACAACAGGCTAATAAAGCCCTTTAAGGATCAGGATATTTGAGGGACTGCCTCCTTCCTTATAATCCTACCCGTCTTCTCAGGTCATCAGAGTGGGTCTATCTAACTGTGCCACCACCAGCAGAGGGGATGGTGGCAAACAATAAGGCCTTCTCGGTAGTCGTGCCCTGCTTGTCAAATTCCCACTACGTGAAATCAAGAACGGCTTCCTCTTTGGTGTCCTTTCGGTGGATTTTAAGATCTTGATATCTAGGGAAGCCTTTGAAGGCTGATATTGAAGGCTGATATGGGGGGCTGAAGTTTTTTTTTTTTTAATGAACTGTGATTTTAATTGTGATGCACTGGAGTCTGTTGTGCTTTATTGTTTTAATTGCTTTTATGTTAGTGTTTTAGTATCGTTTTATCTGCAGTTGTACGGTGTTTTATTTTTTTTAAGTCATATTTTGTGTCCTACAGTGTGGTAGAAGTCACCTTGAGTGTGGTAGAAAGGCAGAGTATAAATAAATAAATAAATAAATAAATAAATAAATAAATAAGTTTTCCCCCCACAATGGCCTGTGATATTGCATCACTCCTGAAGCATTGGGTGGGGGCGGAGCGGGGAGGAGGAATGGCAGCTGGGTGGACCACAAGTAATGTGGTGTCTGCCTCAGTCTACCTTGGAAGATGACATGATGTTCTTGTTCCCTGTCCTTGTTTTTGTTTTTTCGTAAAATCCAAATGAGCTAGGATCTAGGATTTTTCCCACTGTACTAATGAATGAATGACTAAAAAGCAAATCACAAAAATCCAGAACCTCTCACTTTCCCTGATGATTTTCAAGGGCTGCAGAAAAAGAAAAAAAAAAGCAGGGGGGAGTTGTATTCAGATCTACATCAGCTAGGGTTGCCAACTCTTCAGTCAGTCCCTGGGGCAGTGCTTTTAAACAGTGGCATGAGTTGCAGCAGTGGGCACGTCTGAAACATTCATCTCCATGCTGTGATCCAGCCACTATTCAGGTCACAGCAGCAAAGGGTGGTTGTAAAATTGGCAATTCCACCAAATAGGGTAGAGATGAACACGCTACCATTTGCACTAGTAAAAGGGGTGCAGGTGGGGACCGGTGAAAGGCATTAAAGGGACAGAAGAATTTCCACTAGTGGCACCAGAGACGGGCAAGGGAGACGTGAATTTTTCTCAGTCAATAGATTACCACCTTATCTCAGTGGTTACCTGATTATTTTTCAGTCTGGAAATACATACAGACTGAAGTGTCTGAGGTTTTTTGAATCAGGTGATGGTTCTATGTTAGCTTGACAGCAACTGTAACCCTGCACATGCCCAATCTCGTCTGATCTTGGAAGCTAAGCAGGGTCAGGCTGGTTAGTACTTGGATGGGAGACCGCTTGGGAATACTGGGTGCTGTAGGCTTATACCATAGTCTTTCGAGACTGAAAGTTGCCAACCATTCTATGTTAGCTTATTTGTAGAACTCATCCCTGGTACCTGCTAGCTAGGTAAAGGGATGCCTTTTAAGTGGTAATTTCCTTATAGTCATCATGAATAGTCCCTGTTCAACTCAGCATGAAAACAACTGCTTTGAAAAACTTCATTGTGTTGAGAAGAGGCATGTACATTTTCATCATGATGTTGTAAAAGCTCTTATCAGTTGCTATTTTAGTAACCACAATTGTAAATGTACCACAAAAACAATTTCAATAACACGGGGAGGGGAGTTTTTTTGGCATCTCTCTCTCTCTCTCTCTCTCTCTCTCTCTCTCTCTTCCCCCCAACCCAAAATCATTTTAGATCAGTGGTTCTCACAGATTTATCACTAGGGCCCACTTTTTAGAATGAGAATCCTTCAGGACCACTGGAAGTAATGTCATGACCGGAAGTGACATCATCTAGCAGGAAAAATTTTAACCATCCTAAGGCTGCAATCCTATCCACACTTACCCAGGAGTAAGTTCCATTTACTATCATTGTTAAAATAATTTTCATAGTAGCTTGTTAAAAGTACAAGTCTGTAACATTTCTCCAAACGCAGTCACATACTATAGTAGCATCAAGTCTAATATATTAACAATAAAATATTGAAATGAATGGGGACCCACCTGAAACTGACTCGCGACCCACCTAGTGGGTCCCAACCCATAGTTTGAGAAACACTGTCTTAGATCATGTGCCTACATTTTCATAAACAGTGGTCCTTTCTCTGATCTGCCCAGGAGGTGGCACTGTTGACCAAATTTTATTTCATAAACACTTCCCTGTATGTTTGTTGCAATAGGAAAACTAGGTTCTAGTCATCAGGCATCCTTCTGGCCCAGAATTGTCGCTTCTCATCACTGGGGTTTATTCTTCTGCCATTCTGCTGATCCCAAAATGGTGTTCTGAACATGCCGGCAGCCTTGCAGAGGTTTGCAAGCTTTTCATGCTATATGCTGTGTTTTTATTTATCCAAAATTGTTGGGAGGGTTCCCCCAACGTCACTGAAATTATGCTGTAACCCCAAAACTCCAAACTATGCCATTTCATTCCACTCCACAGCCTCAAAACAGCCAGGGTGCTTTTACTTCAGAAGTGCCAAACTCTTATACTTCGGGTCAAACCAGACGTAACGCTGGAGAGTGGTGATAGGGACTCCTCTGCAGGACACCGGTTTGCACTAAGAACATAACATAATAACAGCCCCACTGGATCAGGCCATAGGCCCATCTAGTCCAGCTTCCTGTATCTCACAGCGGCCCACCAAATGCCCCAGGGAGCACACCAGATAACAAGAGACCTGCAAGGCTTCCTGGGAATTGTAGCTAAGAACATAAGAACAGCCCCACTGGATCAGGCCATAGGCCCATCTAGTCCAGTTTCCTGTATCTCACAGCGGCCCACCAAATGCCCCAGGGAGCACACCAGATAACAAGAGACCTCATCCTGGTGCCCTCCCTTGCATCTGGCATTCTGACATAGCCCATTTCTAAAATCAGGAGGTTGCGCATACACATCATGGCTTGTACCCCGTAATGGATTTTTCCTCCAGAAACTTGTCCAATCCCCTTTTAAAGGTGTCCAGGCCAGATGCCATAACCACATCCTGTGGCAAGGAGTTCCACTGACCAACCACACACTGAGTAAAGAAATATTTTCTTTTGTCTGTCCTAACTCTCCCAACACTCAATTTTAGTGGATGTCCCCTGGCTCTGGTGTTATGTGAGAGTGTAAAGAGCATCTCCCACATAACACCAGAACCAGGGGACATCCACTGGACTGTAGAGCATGCAACCTGGGCAGCCCTTCTGTGTATGTGCTTACAAAGCCCCCCACATGCTCCCCCATCCCATTCCATTCTATCCCCAGTTCCCTTGGCTGGTTGGCTACTAACTGAGAAGCAAGTCAGGAGCAAGTTTCCAGAGACCTTCTTCATCCAGAGGTCCCTGGGACTAACCCGATTATCCAGAGGCTGCATGAAGAAGCAGGAACTTGCATGAGTCTTACAACGATTCCCCTCTCACTGCCAGTCAATCATGCTTGTTTAACTAACAAAGATTCCATTCATCATATCTGTTTTGGCCTTGACATGGTTCTGAGGTTAGTACAGCCTGATCTCTGGTAAGAGGGTTGGGTTGGGTAAAAAACAGATATATTGGCTAACTCCTTGGCCTTTGTTTGGAGAGGAGCGTCCCAAGATGTACCTTCCCTTGGTATTTGCTTGTTCTCTGTCCAGAATTACAGGCTGCAAATCATCTCAGGAGGGATGGCCCACCTCTCCTCTCTGTGTCGTGAGCCACAGAATGACAAGTTTTACCTCCATTGAAGGACAATGTAGTTTTAGCTCAAAGGAAGGACAAGGGCAATGCCATGTTCCTGGATGTCTCGAAAGTCTCGAAAGACTATGGTACAAGCCTACAGCACCCGGTATTCCCAGGCGGTCTCCCATCCAAGTACTAACCAGGCCTGACCCTGCTTAGCTTCCAAGTTCAAATGAGATCGGGCATCTACAGGGTAACAGTTAAATTTTTAAGTTCAAAATTTGTTTAGGAGAAATAAGAACTGTCCTAACTCTCCCAAGCAGTTGCTGATCTGTTTGAAAATGAATGGGGATCCACTGGAAATGGGCTTGTGACCCACCAAGTGGGTTTCCGACCCACAGTTTCAGAAATGCTGCCCTAGTACAATTGGGTTTGGGTAAGTGAAACAGTCTCATAGGCAGTTGCATATGGTTGGCTGGGAGGGGGCCACAAATTTATGGGCCTTAGGTGCCAAATGACCTTGGTACGTGCCTGGATGGTTGGCAACCTTCAGTCTCGAAAGACTATGGTATAAGCCTACAGCACCCGGTATTCCCAGGTGGTCTCCCATCCAAGTACTAACCAGGCCTTGACCCTGCTTAGCTTCCAAGATCAGACAAGATGAGGCATGTGCAGGGTAACAGTTACTGTCTGCTCATAGGCTTTCCCTTTTTATCCATGCCTCCATTTCTCTTCCCTTCTTATGTTGTTTTCATATATAGATTGTAAGCCCTTTGGGACAGGGACCTGTTTGTCACTCAGTGTACATGAACGGCACTATATAAACAAAATGCTTTTAGCAGCAACCAACCTGAGCCCCCTGGAGAAGGCACCAGACAGGTCATGAAGGCACATTTTTTTTGTCTTTGGGAAGGGGGATTTGAATCAGTGCAGGGAAAGGGTTCAACAACCCTCTCCCTGTGCCATGACTCAAATGAAAATCAGAGCACCCCCATAAGAACTTTTAATTAATTTGTGAATAAGAGTTTTTAAAGCTAGGTTAGTACAATAATGGGAAGACCTAATCATAGATTTCCCATCACATCTGTTTGCTTACTATATTTAGTAAGTGTCTTTCAGTCGCAATGGGTCCTCGAGCCACTGGCAATTAAAATAGGGATTGTTTAGTTGGTTTAAATGGAGATTTTAAACCATTCACAGCTCAAATAATAAAACAAATGAGTTTCCGTAGAGACAGCAATTAGTGTTTGCAAGTGAGATGGCACATCTTCTCCCACCTGCCCTCTAGCGCAGCGATTTTCAACCGGTGTGCCCCAGCACATTTGTGGACTGACCTTTCATAGGTCTGCAGGTGTGCCATAGGAGTTTGAAGCACACATTGGTTGAAAATCTGCACCCCTGTTTTTAGGGCAACTGTCTGTAGTAATAAATAGCCTGTTCCTCTGCCTCGATCTGGTCTAAGGACTACAATTCATTGCTACAGGCAGTTGCCCTGGAAGCAGAGCTGCAGGACCGGGAAGAGCCTCCTGGAAGCCAGAAGTGATATCACAAGAGGTAATGGTTAGCAACCTTCAGTCTTGAAAGACTATGGTATAAGCCTACAGCACCCAGTATTCCCAGGCGGTCTCCCATCCAAGTACTAACCAGGCCTGACTCTGCTTAGCTTCCAAGATTAGACAAGATTGGGCATGTGCAGGGTAAGACCGCAGAGAAGACCATAGAGGTCAGTGTGCCATGACAAGAAGAATGTTGAAAATTACTGCTCTAGATATCCCAGTTGCAACAGATGTTGCAACCCTACTCCCTTCTCACACACACACAACCCAAGTCCAGCGCTAAGATGTAGGGGAGTAGATCAACTGATAGACTGCACTATCATGAAAGGAGGAACATGTCCACATACGTGTCCCGCACCTCACTCACCAGCTCCCAGCATACCATTCCATCTTCACATGCTCATTTGGGGGAGCAGAATGTAAAAATGTCCCCTGAACATGACTATGAACTATACCTTTAACTCAATATTAACTCTTTGAGTAGCAGTACTCCAATGAGTGTTATAGAGAAGAAGGGGGATAATCAAGACCAGGGGTGCCCAAACCCCGGCCCGGGGGCCACATGCAGCCCTCGAGGCCTCTCAATGCAGCCCTCAGGGAGCCCCCAGTCTCCAATGAGCCTCTGGTCCTCCGAAGATTTGTTGGAGCCCACACTGGCCCGATGCAACCGCTCTGAGCATGAGGGCGACTGTTTGACCTCTCGCGTGAGCTGTGGGATGAGGGCTTGCTCCACTGCTTGCTGTTTCACGTCTGTGATGCAGCAGCAGCAGCAGCAAAGGAAAGGCCAGCCTTGCTTTGTGCAAGGCCTTTTATAGGCCTTGAGCTATTGCAAGACCTTCATTCATTCATATAAGTTCATCTTTAATATATTCATTTATGTAAACTTATGTAAATTTATTCAAATTTTAAATGTAAATTAATTCTTTTTTCCCCCGGCCCCCGACACATTGTCAGAGAGATGATGTGGCCCTCCTGCCAAAAACTTTGGACACCCCTGATCAAGACATACACACCGCACGCCTATGTGGTGTCGAACAAGGCCAGGTGGAGGGAGATGTGGGCATGTACATTTCCTGAAGCCGTCCTTAAACTCAATTAACTTGTTCCCCCAAAGAAGCCAAAGAAGCTCCAATGGTAAGAATGACTCTCAGCTGTGGCTAGGACTAGAAGCTACAATATGACAGCAATATGGTGATGCCATTCTCTTGTGCACCCACATGCTGAGTGAACATGCACACTTTAAAAAAAAAAAAAACAACTCATAAATATCAAACAGATTCCACATCAAGCAGAACAGACTTCACCACTGGTTATTTCTCGGATGGGTAGAGACATTCTTCTGGATTCCAGCTTCGAAGAAATAAGATCAGGCCCCTGAATTGACTTACTGGCTAGTGCGACTTTTAGCACTGCTTTCGCGCCAACTGTATGGGATGTGGCAGCTCGAGAACCCAACTACAGTTGCTCATTAAGAAACAAAGAAACAGAGACCTTCTCAGTAAACACATTATTTTCCGCTCTCCCCCACTTATCATTCTGTAAATTACTGTCCTTTTTATAATCCATTTAGAATAGAAAGGGTAATTGTTTCCCTTTAGCAGAATTAATTACAGCCTGGTTATTGGATAACTGCCCTTTGTGCATGTGTGTGAAGTACACTTCTTTTAAAGTTCTGCCGTTGCATGAAAATCACTGCTCCTGTCATTGGTCTCCTTGAATGGAGATTATTAATTCAGGTTAGGTTTAAATAAGAAAATGAAAAGCAAGGAGGAGTTGATTTGAGATCACAATAATTCTTGTGGCTTCTGCCTTTGTCTGTGCAATTTCTGTTTGCTTTCCAGTTGCCCTGAGCTGGACAACCGTGTTGGAAGTTGTGTTGTCTCACAGCTTCAAGTGCTTTCAGCCCACCTTACGGTCAAATAGATTGACCTTCAGGCTGGCATGGTGTCCGAGGTCAGCCAGGTGAGACTCCTGGCCAAGGTCTCAGACCTCCTTGAGCAGCAGTGTCAAAACTCATTTCATACAGAGGGATGACATTACCATTCATGATGCCTGCTGAAGGCTGGAAGTGACATAATTAAGCAGATGATGGTCAGAAATAAGCACTCTGTTTTCACATAAGAAGCCCATTAGTTGCAAATGAGAAGAGAAAACGTGCAAATCTCGTTCATAGTTTCAAGATATGAGAGAACCCAATTATCACAGGAGTCAGATAAATGGCTTCTAGGGGGCACATCCAGCCAGCAGGCTTTGTGTTTGACACTCCTGTCCTTCAGGGTCCACCTGGCTGCCTTCTGAAGCACGGCACAAACTCCTGCGGCACACCTGCAGACCATTCGTGGCAAACCAGTGTGCCACGGCACAGTGGTTGAAAATGGCTGGTCAAGTCCCTAACCAGATGAAAGTGCCAGGTATTACTGAACCTACCTGGGACAGTGCAAATGAGAACTTTTCTCCCCATTTTCTGGGCAGATGGGTGCAAATGGGAATGTGGTCAAATGGGAATCAGATGATGGTTGTTCCCACATTTAATTCCGTCGGATATAGAAGCCCTCCAGAAAACTGTGGGCAACAGACATTACTTTCCTAGGTCCATTTTGTCCTCGCAACAACCTTGCGAGGTAGGAAGACTGACTGGTTCAAAGCCACCCCTTGAGCTTTATGGCTGAACTTGTCATCTGAAGCCCGGTCTCTGAGTCCATCCCTTGAGCCACTACATCATCCTGGACCTGACCGGCCCTAGCAAATTTCGCAGAGTAAAGAGTTAAGGCTGCACTGCAGGGAGTTATGTTCCTCCTCCAGCTATAATACTTTATGCCTGTAATTGTAGGCTTTAAAATCTGTGCTGCCCATGGAGGCCATAAGCTGGTGGCTGTGATTGTTTTTAATTGTACCCTGTTTCCTGGGAACTGATAACAGGTATGTTTATAGCTTAGAAAGCATAGTGGTGGTGGGGCAGGCGGTGAAGGACAGTCAAGCCAGTATGCAGCAGTTTCATCTTTGGAAGCATTTCAACAACATTGGAGTGTTGGTCACAGTTAGGGAGTTGTAGATGTTACAGGGGCCCCTAGGAAGAGGGAGGGTCTTCAGCCTCTGCCTATCACTGGGATTCCCACCTGTATAGTGGCAGAGAACAAAACGGCTAATATTATAATGCCGTTGTACAAATCGATGGTAAGGCCACACCTGGAGTATTGTGTCCAGTTCTGGTCGCCGCATCACAAAAAAGACATAGTGGAAACGGAAAAGGTGCAAAAGAGAGCGACTAAGATGATTACGGGGCTGGGGCACCTTCCTTATGAGGAAAGCCTACGGCCTTTGGGCCTCTTCAGCCTAGAAAAGAAGCGCCTGAGGGGGGACATGATTGAGACATTCAAAATTATGCAGGGGATGGACAGAGTGGATAGGGAGATGCTCTTTACACTCTCACATAACACCAGAACCAGGGCACATCCACTAAAATTGAGTGTTGGGAGAGTTAGGACAGACAAGAGAAAATATTGCTTTACTCAGCATGTGGTTGGTCTGTGGAATTCTTTGCCACAGGATGTGGTGATGGCAACTGGCCTGGACGCCTTTAAAAGGGGACTGGACAAGTTTCTGGAGGAAAAATCCATTACGGGGTACAAGCCATGATGTGTATGCGCAACCTCCTGATTTTAGAAATGGGTTACATCAGAATACCAGATGCAAGGGAGGGCACCAGGATGAGGTCTCTTGTTATCTGGTGTGCTCCCTGGGGCTTTGGTGGGCCGCTGTGAGATACAGGAAGCTGGACTAGATGGGCCTATGGCCTGATGGAAGGTAAGTATATATGTGAGCATCCAAATCTGAGTCCATCATTTAAATCAAGAGTACTAGTTTGCAGGGGTGTAGCTAAACAAGTTGCTGCCCAGTGCAAAAAAAAATTCTGTAGCCCCCCTCCCCAGCAATGACATCAAATTTAATGAATTCCATTGGGTCTTTTTATTTGTTAAAGTGAGTAAGAAATGTTAGCTAATATTTTAAAATAGCAAACACTTGTTGAAAGAACTTATTGCACTTTTACAGCTCAATCTATTCACATCTACATGTCTATAGGTAACCTAGCACAATCAGCCAACTCAGAGCCCAATCCTCTGCATGTCTACTGGGAAGCAAGCCCAGTCTAGTCAATGGGGCTTACTCCCAGGAAAGTGGGGAGAGGATTGCGGCCTTGGAGCCCAATCTCCTGCATGTCTACTCAGGAGCAAGCCCTGCTAGCTTAGATTTCGGAGACAATTGGGCTGCTGCAGTCTTGCCAGGTGGAGAGAGGAGGATAAGGGGGCAGGCAAGGAGAGAGAGGACTGTGACAAGCAGAGGAGAGTATGTGGCGCAGGGTGGGGGAGTGGTGAGCAACTGGTCTGGCTGCACAAGGGGAACCCCCTCCTCAATCCAGGCTGGGCTCCACAAGGGTCTCTGGGGGCTAAGCCTGCCTATCGGGGGCTCCATCTCTGTCTCACAGTGTCCTGATCAGCATCCAACAGCCCCCCCCCCACCAACACACATCTTCCTCCCCCTCTAAACACAAACAAGTTCTGCTTCGCTCCCCACGCGCCTCTCTTGCCATTTAAGCCAAATAGGGCTTCAGGGGGCAGCATGTTGAGCAGGACAGGTGGAGGAAGTCCCGGAGGGAATGAGGGCTGGCAGGTGCATGAAAGGAAGACTCCGAGGAGGTCTGTGCCTGCATCTCAGCTGTTGCCCCTCCTCCCTCCAGAGTGCCTGGTACTAGCAGGGCTGCCAGCGCACTGGTGCTGTTGCCTACAAGTTGTTGCCCCTCAGCCACGTTGTTGCCCCCACCCACCCTGTAGCCCGGTGCACCTGCTACCCCCTGCACCCCCCTAGCTACGCTACTGCTCGTTTGGCATTTGTTATTTTGTTATTGCTTGGGAACTTTGGGGCAATTTGTGCTGCTTGGGAGGAATGCTTGACAAATGAAGTAGCTGGACATTTCAAAGGGCAAGCAAAGCTATTTCAAGTGAGGGTTCATTTGCCTACCCTAACATCAGTGTATAGCAAAATCTGATTCCTTTTGTAATGATGACATGTCATAATGAGCAACTGAGGTGGAAATTTTCCACCAGGAAGAATTTTTGGCCCAATGTGGTGGTGCTGGTGGTGGAAAATCCCTGAGAGCAAATGTGGACGAAGGTTACTCTTCACCTTTTTTCTTCACTGCCACCTGAGTTTCACAATAGGTAGGTTGGCAACCTTCAGTCTGGAAAGACTATGGTATAAGCCTACAGCACCCGGTATTCCCAGGCGGTCTTCCATCCAAGTACTAACCAGGCCTAACCTTGCTTAGCTTCCGAGATCAGATGAGATCAGGCATGTGCAGGGTAACAGCTGCTGCTCACAATAGCGATAGCAAGAGTTGTGCTGTCAACAGCCATGAGCTGATAGCTGCCATTTCCCCCCCCCCCCAGAAACCTCTTGGCACTACGTTGTTGTGGTCACCTTGGCTAGGTCACATATCATCTCCCACATCTGTCTGAAATGCCATCAACCTTCCATTCTTGCCCGCTGCAAATGGGGTGGCAAAAATGGAAGCCATTAAACTTCAGCTCTCAAAGCATATTTTCTGTTTGGGAGGGGCTGCTACCACAAACAAAGCTGATCACCAAAGCCGACCCATCAATGGCAGCATGTTGGCCGCAGGGGTGGGCCAACTGAAACCAGCTGAAACCCAAACACTTGCAGCCAAATTTGCCACCTAAGGGTGCAGCTCCACGTGTACCTGCATCGCATGAATGCTTCGCCCCTATTTGTTTGGTATCCAAAACAGCTGGCGGGAAGTCATAATCTTTATGGGAAGCAGGTCCCCTGGGAGAGAGTTGTTAACCTCTTTTACTCACGGCCTCTTTCACTTATCCAAATGGAATTCTTTGAACTGCCACATTCTGGGTTTGGGTCTGTGATTCAACTGCCCTTATCATTCAGGGGAAATCCAGATTTTCTGATAGCGATCCCACTCCCCTTCTTTTTATATTTGCCTGCTCGGGAGGGGAAGATGACTTGTTAAAATCTTATTGGCATCTAACCTCTTATAGTAATCTCTGTTCCCCCCCCCCCGCTGTCCATTTTGCACATTTTAACACTGCCACATAAAATTCCTCCAGACACTTAGCAAAATCATATGCCAGGAAAGCTGTGCTGAACCTTTCTCCCTAACCTGCTAGATTTCTGCATGCAAGGAGGGAAAGTCTATGCCCCCCACAGGGGAGTATTCAGACATGCCAACCTCTGCCTGCAGTTTAGTGGTACAACCCAGAAAATTCTTTATTCCCCGATTCTGCTAAATACATAAAATGAAGCTCCAAGATTCAAGAATCTCCTGTGGAATCCTGTGGAATCAAGAATCCTGTGGAACTCCTTGCCACAGGATGTGGTGATGGCGTCTAGCCTGGACGCCTTTAAAAGGGGATTGGACAAGTTTCTGGAGGAAAAATCCATTACGGGGTACAAGCCATGATGTGTATGTGCAACCTCCTGATTTTAGAAATGGGTTATGTCAGAATGCCAGATGCAAGGGAGGGCACCAGGATGAGGTCTCTTGTTATCTGATGTGCTCCCTGGGGCATTTGGTGGGCCGCTGTGAGATACAGGAAGCTGGACTAGATGGGCCTATGGCCTGATCCAGTGGGGCTGTTCTTATGTTCTTACGTTCTTATGTAAGAATGCAGGAGCTCAGCATCCCTGTAATGTTTTAATTTGTTTTTTCACATTTACCTACTGCCCTTTCTGCACTCCAAGGAACTCAGGGTGGTGTACATGGATCCTTTCCCACTTTGTTACAACAACCCTATGAGGTAGGTTAGGCTATAAGCTAGTGGTGAGCTTTGTGGTTGAGTGGGAAATGGAACACAGCTCTCTCCTGTCTAATCCCTGCATGTTAACCACTACACCACACTACCTGGCCTACCCCCCTGTCTCCTTTTCCTCAGAAGTATAAAGGCAGCAAGATGTTATTTACAATGTTCACTGCCTGCCCCTGACCTTCAGCTTTTATTTGTCTAGGTAAATGTTGTCCCGTTCAAGAACGATAAATTTCATATCAGGGCACTTCAATCTTTATGAGGATAAAGTGTTTGCCGGGCTCTTAAGCTGCTTAGCGTAAGCATGTGTGTGAAAGATTAACAGCTTTGGAAGTCGGAGCGGTTAAGTGACAATATCAAGAGAAAGGGTTGGGGTAAAACATCATTAATCCATATTCCGCAAATGCCCATGAAGCATCAGAGAGAGTTATCGCAGGAGATTGGGTCAAGCTAGTGTCATTGGAGGGCCACAGCAAGTAGACCTTGGCCAACTAAGGAATAGGGTTGATAACCCTCCAGGCTTGGTCTGGAATCTCCAGGAATCGACATCAAACTCTGGGTGAGAACGAAGAACCTTCATGGAGATCTGAACAATGTCGCCTTTGTTGAATGACAGGACATCATGCGGAGGGGAGGGGGGTGGACACTCCAGGAATAGCTTAAGTCAGTGTTGGCAATCCTAACTCCAGTCCCTTGCCAAATCTCAGGTTTTCTGGCCAAGATTCAGGTTTGGAGGGCCTGAGAGTGACTGCTGTTGTCTCTTCAGTAGCGTAGCTATCGGGGGGGCAGTGCAGTAAGTATTGCAAGATGCCGCAACAAGTTGTGTAATCAGCCCCTCCCACTTGCCATTGGAGCCATTCTGGACCCTGATAGCAACACGCCAGCAATGGTGGGTGGACCCGACCTGGGTGGTGGGTGGGACTGGCTACAGAACTGCAGACTGTATCCTAACTCCCCTCCAGGCCAGCCTGGTGTTACACTGGGCTGCTTGGATTTGCGCTAGAGATTTCTCTGGTGTAGATCCGAGTAGCCCTATAGCGCTGGCTGGCATGTGACACGGAGTTACCTCAGAATGCCAGATGCAAGGAAAGGCACCAGTATGGAGGTCTTTTATCTTGTGTGCTCCTGGAGGCATTTGGTGGACCAATGTGAGATACAGGAAGCTGGACCAGATGGGCCTTTGGCTTGATCCAGTGGGGCTCTTCTTATGTTCTTATGGTAAGGGGATAAATATCCCCTTACTCTGAGTTGCGCCACAGCCACCTCCTACCCTGCGCCGGATAGAGTGCAGGCCAGCTGGCTGGACGGTTCCAGCATAGGTTAGAATTGGGCTGCCCATTTGTTAAATAGTGGGTCCATGCAAATAAAGGAAGACATAGAGATAACAGCTCAACACATTTATTTCATCTTCAGAACAGAACCTGGCAATGAAAACACAAGGCGAATACCCCTGGCTTTATAACCCTTAGCTCCAACCAGATTCCCCACGATTGATGCTGTTGAAACACTAAACTAGAGGGCTGTTGTCTTGTGTGCTCTTGTGTCTGTTGTCTTGTGTGCTCCCTGGGGCATTTGGTGGGCCACTGTGAGATACAGGAAGCTGGACTAGATGGGCCTTTGGCCTGATCCAGCTGGGCTCTTCTTAGGGCCAATCAGACAGTAGGATGTCGATCCACCACCCGATTGGCCAGCCATAAAACTGGGCCAATCGGCTATGCAGGATTTTGATCCTGCATAACTTGCATACGTAGCACCATCTCAAACCACAAATCTGAAATCAGGCAGTCCTAGCTGAAATGCATCTCCAGAGGTCACCTTGTTTAGGTTCCCCCTCAAACTTGGAACCTGCCCTGCTCCTGGGTACATATTTGGTGCATGCTTTCCAGACATGCACAGACGGCATCACCTTTCTTGTCTTTCAAGTCTCAGACCAAGTTTGTCCTGTTCTCCTTTGCTTTTAATGACCTTGGAGATCCCTTTTCACTGGTTTTAATTGCTTTTTATAGCAGCAGGCTCTGACGCTCTCCATTTGCACTGTCACTGCTCTTGGACAACATCTCTTGTTCTTCCTTATTTTATTCTATTTGCCGCTGAAAGCAGCTCACAATGAGAGAGCAGGCAATGATTGACAGTTTGCATGTTTTCATTCAGAATATTTCTGCCTTGCCTTTTAACTGATAGCACCCATGCACAGCATGAACCCATGATGGCTTGCAAAGTTCTACACAATACTGTTTTAAATTGTGAGCCCCTAGGGCAGGAATCCCCAAAGGGTGCATCACAAGGCCTTAGGGCAGGGGTTTCAAACCTAAGGCCTGTGGGCTGAATGTGGCCCCTGGAAGCAATTTATCTGACCCCTATTATAATTGGGCTCCCGCAGCTTGATAATTGGGCTCTTTCAATCTTGAAACTATGGACAAGGTTTGCACATTTTCTCTTCTGTCATTTGCAGCTAATGAGTTTCTATGTGAAGAACAAAGTGCTGATTTCTGGCCATCATCTGCTTAATGACATCCATTCCTGCTTCATGTTGTCACTTCCAGGCCCCAGCAGGCACCACAAAAGCTTACTTTGGCCCTCTGTATGACATGAATTTGACATCCCTTCCATTGGTGTCACTGCACACTAAAGGGGCACTGCTGGATGTCCCTGGTATCACCTTCTCCCTCGTCTTGTTGACACCGCCATCTTGGATCTGGTGAAATCTGAGGTTTGGGTGCCAACATCTTGGATCTTGCAAAATCATGTGAGATTCGGTTGCCACCATCTTGGGTCTTGTGAGATTTCATGAGAGTCAAGGTGGTGGCTCCAAGCTGAGCTGGTAAGTTTGGGAACCACTGCCCAAGAGGACAGGAACCTGTTTCAATTTTCCTGCAAATTCATTGATTTCCTTTCCCAAACTGGTTGCTGAGTAACCTCAGAAACCTACATGCACACCCTACTTGAACATGCACAAGATTTACTGTTTCCAAAGCTTTGAACAGTTGGTAAAGAGGTACTGTGGAATCCTCTGAACCCCAAGCTTCTGAGATGACATGAGAATTGAATGAGTCTAAACCAGTGGTCTTCAACTTCTCAATAACTGAGGCAGACCCCCAAACCCAACCTGCAACATGGGAATCTCCTTGGAGAGCTCAGCTAGTGGAGAAGGGTGAGCTTGTGAGTGAGTGGCCACAGTATCTCTTCTTTTCCTACCTTGGGGCTGTCAACCAACCTGCACTGCCTTGGTATGGCTTTGTCACTCCTTTCCTTCCAGGCCAATTGGAAGGCAAGAAAGGAGTTTCATGACAACAGCATGAGGGGGGAAAAAAGAGGAGGTGTGGCCATTAACAGAGCAATGGGAGGGCCACAACAGGGGAAAGCACACCAATGGGTGTGAGGTTGTAGGAAGCCCATTGAAGATTGATGGTGGATGGCAACCTTCAGTCTCGAAAGACTATGGTATAAGCCTACAGCACCCGGTATTCCCAGGTGGTCTCCCATCCAAGTACTAACCAGGCCTGACCCTGCTTAGCTTCCGAGATCATGGTATAAGCCTACAGCACCCGGTATTCCCAGGTGGTCTCCCATCCAAGTAATAATCAGGCCTGACCCTGCTTAGCTTCCGAGATCAGACAAGATTGGGCATGTGCAGCAACTATTACCCTGCACATGCCTGATCTTGTCTGATCTTGGAAGCTAAGCAGGGTCAGGCCTGGTTAGTACTTGGATGGGAGACTGTCTGGGAATACCAGGTGCTGTAGGCTTATACCATAGTCTTTCGAGACTGAAGGTTGCCAACCATTCGAAGATTGAGGAGCTTGGCCAAAGCTATCTTTTTCAAGTCAAGGTCTCCAGCAGGATTGAATCTCATCAGGAATCCCTAACTTGGCTGCTGTTCAGCCCATGCTGGCTTGAACCTCAAAACAAAATGGTGGTAGAGGCGCAACCATGACCTACCTGAGGTCAGGCCTGACCCATCCATTCAGGACCTCTGACCTATATAAGAATTGTGAGCAGGAGGGCTGAATGAGAGAACCTCCATATTTCTATCATTTGGTTTTATTTCCAAAGAAGGATGAAGAACCGGCCAGAGGTTCATCCAGGTATTTCTAGGTTCTATGGCACGTGTCAAATGGATTTCCAGATTATTGACTCCCAAACTGTAGTCACATCTTCTAAGCAATGTAGGTTCCAAAAATTCCCCACTGCAGGTGGCTGCTCTCATGTTTACCCTATGGCAGCCATTTTCAACTGTGCCGTGGCGCACTGGTGTGACGTGAGTGGTCCACAGGTGTGCCACTGGAATTTGAGAGAAGGTCATTTATTAATAGGGCCAATAGGGATGTGAGGCCCCCACTGGCAGCGTGGTGTGCCTTGGCAATTATCAAAAGCTAGGTGTGTCTTGGCAGTTTTAGTGCCTTGGCAGTGTGCTGTGAGATGAAAAAGGTTGAAAAGTGCTGCCCTATGGAAACCAATATCTGAAAATTTGCTAGCACAATAGAGGTCAACATAGGTGTGCTATGCATTCTGGACACTAGAGTGCAGCAGAGAAGCACCTATCAAGCAGAGGATTTTTTAAATGACTCAAGCATATATTGGTATTTTTCTGTGCACAACTTTGAGCTCTCCATGGTAGTCTGTACACAACAGAAGTTCCTGGGAGGCAATAGGAAATGCATGGTCTTTACTGGAAGCATTGGGTTAAAGCAAAACTTCCCCTTCCTAACTGCTTCCTAAGAACTTAGGAAAACCTGCATAATCTCGGTCAACTCTCTCGATGTACCCATGACTATAATGTGTTCCTAGCAGAACATAAAAATTATACTGCTGGTTCTTTAAAAAAAAAAAAAAATCTAACTTCATAATTAAGTGGTAACTTTGGAGCAATCAAAGTCTTGAGTAGCTCACTTTTGAGTTTCCAGAACTCCTCAAGCTGGATGTTAAGCAAAGTAAAATTGGGACGGTTTAATAGGAGTAGCCCTCTACAGTAGGGGATGTACTGGCAAACCCCAGCCCGGGGGCCATTTGCAGCCCTCGGGGACCCCCAATTTGGCCCACAGGGAACCCCCAGTCTCCAATGAGCCTCTGGCCCTCCAAAGAGCCCACAATGGCCCTACACAACTGCTCTCAGCGCGAGGGTAACTGTACAACCTCTTGCGTGAGCTACGGGCCAAGTGCTCCCTCCACTGCTTGCTGTTTCACATCTGTGGTGCAGCAGTGGCAGCAAAGGAAAGGCTGGTCTTGCTTTGTGCAAGGCCTTTTATAGGCCTTGAGCTATTGAAAGACTTTCATTCATTCATATAAGTTCCATCTCCAAGAAATACATTTATGTAAATGTATGTAAATTTATTCAAATTTTAAATGTAAATTAATTTTTTCCCCCTGGCCCCTGATACAGTGTCATAGAGATAATGTGACCCTCCTGTCAAAAAGTTTGGACAACCCTGCTCTATAGGGATGGGCGACTTGACTCGTAAGACTTGGACTTGTGTCACCAAATGCCTTTCCTGGGCTCGTGAGGACTCGACACACACATGTTTTGAAACTGGAAGTGACTTGGGAGTTTTCATCAGGGACAAGTGGAGACTTGGAAACTTGAGTGTTCATGCTCAAAAAAGTAGACCTATCCCAGGTTCCCAGGTGGGTTTTGGTGGTGGAAGACCACCAGAAACAAGAAGCTCTCATTTTCAGGAGCTATTTGTCTTTCAGGAAAATATCAAAACATAAGATCAAAACATAAGAGGAACCCGGCTGGATCAGGCCTAAGGCCCATCTAGTACAGCTCCCTGCATCTCACAGTGGCCCACCTTTGGAAACACACAAGACACCTGTATCCTGTTTCCAGTTCCTTGCACCTGGCATTCAGACATAGTCTACTTCTAGAAACAGGAGGTTGCATTTACCCATCATGGCTTGTAATCTGTGATGGACCTTTCCTCCATAAAATCGTCCAATCCCCTTTGAAAGGCAACTAGGCCAGGCACCATTACCAGATCCTGTGGCAAGGAGTTCCACAGATTCATTTCATGGTGGGGAAATATTTCCTAATATATTCCCCAAAGCCAAAAGAGCCCTGGAAAACGGACCGAAACGCTGGTCAATAAAAATCAGCAGAGTTCTAGTTTCTCCATTCCTCGGAGGAGAGGCATATCTCTTCCTTATTCACCAGCATATAGTTAATGCCCACGATCCCATCATGCCTAGATTTTGACAATGCTTCTTGCCTGATAGCGGGAGTCATGGTATTCTTGTGAATCTCCCAAGGCCAACTGAAGACGAAGCGGCTACTTACGACCATCTGACGCTTGGGGCCGAGGAGCAGCTGTTGTACAAGAACTTTGGCCTGTGCAATGCCAGACAATAGCATCCACCCCCAGGGAAAACAGGCCTGCAATGCTGCATGCCAAGGACAGAGACACTCGGTAGGAGCCACCCAGCGCCAATCAAGCCAAGCAGACACAGCAGTTCGGAATGGAAATAACAAAGTCAGGAGCTCAGGAAGTTGTCGAATTAAATATTTGGCTCCGAGGACTCCGCCTTGCCCATTTTGTCCTGGAATTCACAGGGAACTCCCAGAATGGTCAGGCGTTGTGCCTGGGGAGGAAGACCCCTGCCTTGACCATCCGCATTATGACAAGGACAGAAAGTCCTTATTTTGATTGACTTGAGCAGGCCATAGTAAAGACAAGGCCATCTTGGCTTCTGTTTTTGGTCATAAGAACATAAGAACAGCCCCACTGGATCAGGCCATAGGCCCATCTAGTCCAGCTTCCTGTATCTCACAGCGGCCCACCAAATGCCCGGGGAGCACACCAGAGAACAAGAGACCTGCATCCTGGTGCCCTCCCTTGCATCTGACTTAGCCCATTTCTAAAATCAGGAGGTTGCACATACACATCATGGCTTGTAACCCGTAATGGATTTTTTCCTCCAGAAACTTGTCCAATCCCCTTTTAAAGGCTTCCAGGCCAGATGCCATCACCACATCCTGTGGCAAGGAGTTCCACAGACCAGCCACACGCTGAGCAAAGAAATATTTTCTTTTGTCTGTTCTAACTCTCCCAACACTCAATTTTAGCGGATGTCCCCTGGTTCTGGTGTTATGTGAGAGTGTAAAGAGCATCTCTCTATCCACTCTGTCCATCCCCTGCATAATTTTGTATGTCTCATCAAATTCTCCTCTGACTGATCAGATCCACAACAAAGATAGCACGTGGGAGCGCACACCTCTGCCCTACAGGTGCTCTCCCATGTAGTTGGCGGGATTCAAACCTACGCGGAGAGACCCCGATGGCCTTTTCGTCCACTGCCTTAACTGCTCAACCATGACGGTGATTGAATCATTTCCAGTTTTTTTAAAATTTAGTTATCATTATTGACTTTTAGGGCCTTTTCAGTAGTAGTGACCTAATTGCAGAATTCCCTCCCCCAGGAGACATGGGTGGCCAAGACGTTGGGTTCTTCTAACCATTCCATGAAGATCAATTGATTTGAACTGTATTTGGATCCAAAATCTGCTGTTTTTATCTCTTATCCTTCACCAGCACATTTCACTCTCTTCCATTGTAATTTTATGGCCTTCCTTGCTGATATACTTTATATTATGCTCTTTATTTATGCATCTTTATTTTTTTCCACGTTGCCTTTTTCTTTTAAATTGTTTTGGCATTTTACATGTTGCAAGCTGACCTGATGGAAAGAGGCGGAAAGGCAGGATATAATTTTCTGTAGGCAATGTAAAGTAAATGAAGAGCATAAGCATATAAGAAGAGCCCTGCTGGATCAGGCCAAGGGCCCTTCTAGACCAGCTTCCTATATCTCACAGTGGACCACCAGTTGCCTCAGGGGGCATGACCCACTTCCTGTTTCACAATTGCAAACTGGAAGTGGGTCACAATCAGGATTTTTACATATTCTGAGGCTTGGGGTGCACTGTGGAAGCATCCACAGGTTCCCCACATCCCCCAGGAGGCCAGCACTGCCCCCTGTAAGTTCTAAAAACCACTTTTCTTTCCCGGCAGCAGTACGATCCTGGCAACTCCTCCGCACCCCAGAAGGTGCGTCCTGGCTAGTGGCTTTCCTTGGCTGGTAGGACATGACCCACCAGTTTGGGAATCTCTGGACTAACCCGTGTCCAGAATAACCCAAATTCAAATCTAGTTTGAATTTGAGAGGGCAATCCTAACTTGTGCTGGAACAGACAGGGCTTGTTGAAGGTCCATGAGTCCTGAAGTTGAAAGGCTGGCCACCCCTGCCCTATGGAAATGCTTCTTATCACATCTGCCATTAATAAAACTTGGTCTTGAACGCAGGGCTGGCCCAACCATGAGGCCAATTGAAATAGTTGCATAGACAGCAGATGGTTGGGGACACTCATCTCTGTCTGCCTGCTAGCTTCCATTGCTCCTCCTTACCCTTCCACTCCCTCCGGGGACAGAGAGGGACAGGAAATGCGGAGGGGAGGAGAGTCCTGGGCTAGGACGCTGGTGAGTGGGAGGAGAAGAGAGTGGCACGTCTCTTGGAAAGGGGAGCAACATTTGGCATGCTGTCTCAGCCGATCCTATGGGCTGTGGCACCAGTGCATAAGGCACGTTTGTACCGGCAGAAGTGATGCGCCCCCGGTGCTGAGCCCTGTGACAGTTGGCGCTAGACCTCAGCACCCACAGATCACCACCAAGAGCTCCCGGTGGTAGGAAGAGCCAGCAGCTGGCAGCAGGGCTTAGTGCTTTCCCTGCTTATTTCCAGTAACACCTGATCCATCAGAAGTTCCATCAGAGGGTATGGTCAAGTATTCCTATAGTGCAAGGAATTTGGAACAGTTGGCATATGTTCACTTCCACACTTTCCCCTGTGGTCCCGGTGCCCTGTCATGGCAGTGCCATTGCCCAGCTTTCCCTGGCAGATTCCCAGCAGGTTTGGACATTCTTGAATCATGTGAGATCTTGTGCGATTCAAGATGGTGGCACTGGGAGAGGCGGTAAGAAGAAGCCACCAGGGACATCCTGCAGCACCCCTGTGAGTTCACCGCGGCACACTGTTTGGGAACCACTGCTGGGATACAGTTTCTTAAAGGGAAAGACCAACTCCTAGCAATTCAGCGGAGTGGATTTTGTCGGTTCGGCAGAAAGTTCACCCATTGTTCCCGATGTACTCCCTGGTCCAAGATAAACAGAGACTCTGGAAGTCTCGCTTGCCCAAAACAATGACTGTCGCTTTTGAAGTGATTCTTGCCCTCCCCCAGAGTTGGCTCATTATCTTTTGCAATATTTTTTCCCTTTCTCCACTGACCCTGTTCCTGCCCCTTCTGCGTTGGAATTCCTGTCCCCCAGTTCCCGGTCCCTGTGTTCAGTGAATCACAATGGAAAGAATGTCATGAGCTTTTATTTTGACTTAATATAACTTCCTCCTCTCACCTGTTTACATAGCCAGCTCCCTAAGGACGGCACCGACAGAGGTCACGGCAGGCGCTGCCTTGAAAGACTCACTGTTAGACTTCCACTTCAGCCCAGAGAAGGTTGCAAACTCCTAATTCCATGGACACCATTCACTTTGCTGGGATTTCTCTTTGGGATGGCCGGATCCCAAAGGATCTCCTCTATGGAGAACTCGTGCAAGGAAAGCGCCCTACAGGTAGACCACAGCTGCGATACAAGGACATCTGCAAGAGGGATCTCAAGGCCTTAAGAGTGGACCTCAACAGGTGGGAAACCCTGGCCTCTGAGCAGCCTGCTTGGAGGCAGGCTGTGCAGCATGGCCTTTCCCAGTTTGAAGAGACACTTGGCCAACAGTCTGAGGCAAAGAGGCAAAGAAGGAAGGCCCATAGCCAGGGAGACAGACCAGGGACAGACTGCACTTGCTCCCAGTGTGGAAGGGATTGTCACTCCCGAATTGGCCTTTTCAGCCACACTAGAAGCTGTGCCAGAACCACCATTCAGAGCGCGATATCAGAGACTTTCGAGACTGAAGGTTGCCAACATGGAAACGTCTTTAGAAATCACTTCTCCTTCATTGGAACAAAATAGACTCCAGAGGTAGCTCTTCCACGCCAAATGTTAATGCATGCTGAGGCCATTTTACCCAGATAACTACTAAGCAGAGTCCAGATTAGTCGGCACCATGGCAAGACTCAAATTGAGTCCTGAGTCTCCACACCAGCAACTCAACTTGTGCATGAGTCTTACTGGGTGCCCTTTGCTGACTCACCCCACAAAATTCCAGAATTTGACTCGAATCAGTGTCTTTTGGGTCAAGCACACCCAAGCATGAATCAAAAGGGACTGAAAGGTGTCTACCCTTGGCAAGGCAGTTTGCCCCTCTCGGGCAGCTGTTGAATTCTCCTTCTGTGGGGCCCTGTCCACCAATCGGAGAGAAAATAGAATAGATGGGCTGGTCATAGTCGTTCTGTAACAATTCCAGAGAACATGCTAATCTTACCCTCTGCTCTAGTTGGCACCTGCTCTCTGCCAGCGAGCGGCGTTGGCTATGCTTTCGATCACGTCTCATCTATTTGGGCATATTTGTGGTTTGATAATAAAAACAAACCCAGTCCAGGTTTGTTTTCTTCCTCCTTGAAGAATATTTGCGCACCGCCTTGAGCCAACCGCAACGAAACCATCAGGCCAAGCTTTCTTCCCCAGCACCCCTGAAATCAATGGATGCAATCCAGGCAAAGTTAAATACTTTACTGTCCTGTTAACTATGCCCTATAAGTAGTGGGGATCACTACTTCCCAGTAATGGGTGCATTCTTCCCCTCCCCCATTTCATCCTACAGTTAGATCACATCCATAGGTGTAAGTTTGAAAGGCTGGTTGAAATTTTTGCTCAGCCCAAAGTACCAAGCTGTTTGGGAATTCTTTTGGGCTCACACCCTGGAACTTTTCAAGTACTCAGTAGGAGCTCTTGAAAGGTCTAGTTTGGCTACTGCTTCTACCCTTACACAACAGGAAAAAAATCGCTTGGAAAAAGAGGGATGAGGCAGTAGAAATTACCATCATGGAGAGCATCTTTTACTACTGGCAGTTGTAGACCTACCATAAGGTCCAAAAGGGCAAAAGCCTCAGGCACGAGGTGCTAGGACTCTGCGGAAGCCTCTCTAGGGCTCCCAACGGAGGCAGAAACTGTGCTTCCGGTTTTCAAGAAGCACAGTTTAAAGTATAAGGGAACCTCACAGAGGTTTCGCCGTTGCAGGTGGAAGTCACCTGAGGCTCCGTGAGCCTCAGGTGAGGGGGGGCAGATTTCTGCGTGGGGGTGGCAGTAGTCTGTGGGGGGCGCCATCACGGGCCTTTGCCCTGGGGCATGGGGAGGTCTGCTGAAGACTGCTGGGGAGTTGCAGATTCCCAGCAGGTTTGGACAATCTATGCACCTATGGAAGCATCCACTGCCATCTCCTTTCCCCTGGCAAAAAGCTTCACCTTGGAGAAGCTGGAGGTAGTTGCAGCCTCTCCTATAGATGGAGCAAAGTGTCTTTCCCCTGGAACTCAGCTCAAGACCTGGTTGTGAGTCCTCGGTTGTGAGTCCTGACACACCCCGTGCAAAAATGTACCTCTGCATGCCATTCTCAATGAAAAGGAGCCCATAGAATTCTCTTCTGGATTAATCTGAACCATTCTCATGAAATGGGCTCTAGTCCATGCAAATGTACATTACAATACAAATCTGTGCCACAAGACACTTTGTTGCTCTTGCTCAAAGGAATAGACCCAGGTTCTTTGGTTCCTCTCTCTCTCTCTCTCTCTCTCTCTCTCTCTCTCTCTCTCTCTCTGCACTGTTTGCTCAGATCTGGGCTGCATATATACAGAATGGTGGTTCTGGAACAGCGTCTAGTGTGTCTGAAAAGGCCAATTCGGGAGTGACAGTCTCTTCCACACTGGGAGCAAGTGCAGTCTGTCCCTGGTCTGTCTCCCTGGCTATGGGCCTTCCTTCTTTGCCTCTTTGCCTCAGACTGTTGGTCAAGTGTCTCTTCAAACTGGGAAAGGCCATGCTGCACAGCCTGCCTCCAAGTGGGCCGCTTAGAGGCCAGGGTTTCCCACCTGTTGAGGTCCACTCCTAAGGCCTTCAGATCCCTCTTGCAGATATCCTTGTATTGCAATGTTTCAATTCATTAATGTGCAACAAAATGGTGCCCAGTCATTAGAACTCAAATGCATGGAGGTTGTCATTTTCTACCATAATGCATGGAGGCCACCATGTTTCTACCAGCAGAATTTGAATGTTTGGAGGCCACCATGTTTAACAGCTTCAAGTTTGAACGAAAAGTTGCAAGTGTGGCGAACATGCTAGAAGTTGAAAATTATTTGTGACAGCAGCATGCTGGGAGGAGATTTACATACACATCCTTGTTGCTATTAGTACTGCTAGCTGATAAACATATGCAGCCCTGGTTTGTGGGTTCTTGAGAAAGAGTTTTTATCCACACTGTGCTTCTCCACTTATTGGGTATGCCTTTTTTTATAACCCCCTGTGGAAATGTTGAAGATCAATGCAGAAAGAGATAAAGAAATAACAAATAAACAGGCAGCGGAGAAGACTTTCATACAAGGGGGGCCTCATGGGGTAGTCCCAATACACAACTTGTCATTTCCTCCCAAGGGATCATGGGACATGTAGTTCTCCATTCATGACTATTGATTTAATCTCAGAGCCTTCTATCATGCCACACTAATAGGTTGGCTTAAGGTTGTCAACCCTTCAAGAATGGTGTGGAGTCTCCAGTAATCAGCATCAATTACCAGTCACCGAAAGCCATCATCAATTACCAATTACCAATCACCGAAAGCAATCCTGATGAGTTTAACCGGACTTCCGACGTTATATCAGATTGGAACTGAACATCTCCCAGGAGCAGCTTCAACCAGAGTTGACAACCCTAGCTGGAACTACCCACCCAAACATAGCTGCTTTGATCTCAGGTGCAACGGTGGTGTGTATGTGCATGGAAAATGGAACAGGTGCATGAGGATGAGCAAGCACAGGACTGAGCATGAGTAAACATGTGTCTGCTCCAGAAACACTGCAGGTCTTGAAGAACTGGTCAAAGGAAACATACCTATATTTCCATCCCTGAACTCCTTCAACTCAAAAACGAATAACAGGACTATTGAAGCTCAGAATTCACTTTAGACCAGGGGTACCCAAACCCTGGTCTGGGGGCCACTTGTGGCCCTCGAGGACTCCCAATCCGGCTCGCAGGGAGCCATCAGACTCCAATGAGACTCTGGCCCTCCAGAGACTTGCTGGAGCCCACACTGGCCCAGCCCAGCTATTATTAGCATGAGGGCGACTGTTCGACCTCTCATGTGAGCTGTGGGATGAGGGCTCCCTCCATTGCTTGTTGTTTCATGTCTGTGATGCAGCAGCAGCAGTGAAGGAAAGGCTGTCCTTGCTTTTTGCAATACCTTTTATAGGCCTTGAGCTATTGCAAGACTTTCATGTAATCATATAAGTTCCATCTCTAATATATTCAGTTATGGAAATTTATTCAAATTTGAAATGTAAATCAATTCTTTTTTTCCCAGCCCCCGACACAGTGTCAGAGAGATGATGTGGCTCTCCTGCCAAAACGTTTGGACACCCCTGCTCTAGACCAGGGGTGTCAAACTTAAGGCCCAGGGGTCAGATGCAGCCCCCAGAAGCTTTTTATCCGGCCTTCAGGCTCTCAGCTGCTGAGGTGTTGCAGCTGAAATGGCAGCCCACACGAAAATTGGGCTTTCCCAAATCTTGAAATATGATCAAGATTTGCATACTTTCTCTTCTGTCATTTGCAGTTAATGAGTTTCTCTGTGAGAACAGGGTCTGATTTCCAGCCATTCGCTGCTTAATGATGTCACTTGCTGCTTAACGACATCACTTCCGGCCCTAAGCTGAATGATAACTTCGGCCCTCTGTATGAAACGAGTTTGACACCCCTGCTCTAGACAATTGCTAGAGCAGTGATTTTCAACCCTTTTGGTCTCACGGCACACTGACAAGGTACTAAAATTGTCACGTCATGTCATCAGTCTTTTGACAATTGACAAGGCACACTGTACTGCCAGCAGGGGACTCACATCCCCCAATGACCCTACTAATACATGACCCTCCCCCAAACTCACGGCATACCTGCAGACCATTCACGGCACACCAGTGTACCATAGCACAGTGGTTGAAAATGGCAGTGCTAGAGCAACATCCTTAGCTACTTCTTTGACTTGCCTTACAGCTGGCCTCTGATCCTTGCTCTACTGGGAGCTGTCCAGAGTCCTGATTTTGCATACCCAGCCTGCCCTTTTGCCATGTCTTGCCAGACCTTCTGTGGAGTCCCAATCAGGAACAGGTCAAATGGCCCATGAAGCTTTACATCATAACACAGTATGATATGGATTTGCTTTGGGGCAGATACTTAGGCTAAACCCAGATATATATAATGGGCCCAGGGGTTACTGCACAACTGACATCTTCCTGTTGAGACAGATTTTTCCTCACCTCCTATTGGTTCAAGCAGTGCCTTCCAAATATTTAGGTTGATGGTATTACACAGGCCTACAAAACTGAGTGAAAGAAGCTTTTTTTTTATTATTTATGGTGATTGTATAAAATTGGGTTTGCTGAGTCTAAAAATGGCACCGGTTTTTGCCCTATCACACCTACTTTTGGAGATGTGACATATTCTCATTAGTGAATGCTTCAAGCAGCTTGCCTATGCTTGAACCATTCACTAAGGAGGCTATGCTGTATCTCCAAAGCTGGAGGTGATAGAGCAAAACTGATGTCATTTTTGGAATCAGCACCCCAAATATACCCAGGAATGGGTCTAACTTTTAAGGCAGCAAAACGTGTGTTAGCCTGTGCTATTCTTCCGTTTTAACTTGCTCTTGTCTTACAACAACCCAAGGCAATCTACTTACTGCTACAATCAATGGTGAAATATTCATGCCAAGGGCACAGTTCAGTATAAACGAAACCATGGCTGAGTCCCATTGGAAAGAAGAACATGGAACCTGGTCATGAGGATGATGTGCAAAGGGGAGGGGCTTAGCTGCCATTGTGAATGCCTGCCATCTTCCACCTGCCTGTTCTAAAAAGTTGCCACATGATGTAGACTCCCATAGAACGGAAGTTGCACCAGCCCCTGGATCAATCTGGCTGTCACTTTCTACACCTCTGTGCACTATTTGCCATTATACTCACCTGCTATATATGGTTGGCAACCGTCAGTCTCAAAAGACTCTGGTATCGCGCTCTGAAAGGTGATTCTGGAACAGCAAGAATCAACAGATGGAAGTGGGGGGGCAGATCTGCCCCCCCCACTTCCATCTGTTGGTTCTGTGTGGTTCTGTGTGAACCTGAAAACCCCTTGCACCGAAAATGCCAATTTTCACCGAATTTTCACACACCGGTTTTGCTGTGTGAACCAATTTGCACCGAAAAGGCTGAAAAGGCCAATTCGGGAGTGACAATCCCTTCCACACCGGGAGCAAGTGCAGTCTGTCCCTGGTCTGTCTCCCTGGCTATTGGCCTTCCTTCTTTGCCTCTTTGCCTCAGACTGTTGGCCAAGTGTCTCTTCAAACTGGGAAAGGCCATGCTGCACAGCCTGCCTCCAAGTGGGCCGCTCAGAGGCCAGGGTTTCCCACCTGTTGAGGTCCACTCCTAAGGCCTTCAGATCCCTCTTGCAGATGTCCTTGTATCGCAGCTGTGGTCTACCTGTAGGGCGCTTTCCTTGCACGAGTTCTCCATAGAGGAGATCCTTTGGGATCCGGCCATCATCCATTCTCACGACATGACCGAGCCAACGCAGGCGTCTCTGTTTCAGCAGTGCATACATGCTAGGGATTCCAGCATGTTCCATATATTGTAAATAACTATAGATTGTACAACCCTTGCTAACTGGGCAAAGAAGCACCTTTCAGAGTGGTGTCCTCTTATATTTTGCAGGGGGAGAGCAACTGTGTCTCGTCACCCCAGCGTGTCGTCTTTTCCAGCGGCTGCTCCTGATGTCTATTCTATATTTTCTTTTAAGATGGTGCGACTTTTGGGGAAAGGGAACCACGTATTGATTTATTTTACTACGTCAACCTCTTTGTGGACAAGTCAATAGTATTTAAATATTCTTATTCCCAACAGTATTTATAACAACAAAATATGAGAAAATCAGGCATCCCATTGGGTTTGATCTCTGGATAAAACGAACCAGTTGATAACACCTGTCTGACTTTGCAAAAATCAATGATGATGACGATGATATATTAGATGCATAGCACAAATGCCTGGAGGGGAGGTATTGTTAAACAAAAAAACAAGTCAATAAAGTATTCATATGAAAAGAATTATACATTTATATTAAACAATGCAAATATTGGAGACTTTGTTCAGCTGGTGAGAATGATTTTAACTGGCTCCCAGAAGTACAAAATTGATGAAACAGTGAAGGCCTAATAAGGTCTCAAAAATGCACACCATGAAATTTCATCCCGGCGAGATCGGCTAGCGGTGCTACCTTACACCGCTTGTATTATGTCACACAAGAGAAAGGATGGTGCCAGCGTGCATAGTAAACAGGCCGGGGGATTACCTCATGGTTTCCTTAATCCCGCCACACATCTCAGGTTCAATAACATCTCCAAAGATGGAGTCAGACAAAGAGGCCTCTCTCCAGCCAGTGCAACAGAATCGCACCTGAGTAGCCTCAATGTCTTTGCCGCCCTGCCGGTGGAGCTGTTGACAAACGTCATCCCTGCCGTAACATGCAATCACCAAAACATTCCTGAGCTATTTCTGTTCTCTTCCTGATGTCTCTGTTTGCGTTTGCTCAGCTCCTTCTGACCTTTGGAAAATGCCACCTCCATTTACGGGCTCACTTTGTCTGGGGAGTGATGCATTTGACACACACAACAAGGAGACTCTCTGGCTTTCCCCTGAACCCGGAGCCGCCATCATCGCAGGTTCAGAGACGGCTTCAGTTACAAGTTTTTTCATCCAAGGACTCTCGTCGGCCAGGAAGGCGTGAGACTGACCATGTAAAGCAGGGGGGAGATGGACAAGATGGATCAATGGGGCCATTATGCTGGAACAATATTCCAGCATGCCAGTGAGGTCACCTCTTTGTCCCTGTATATTTGCTCCTTTGTTACCACAGCACCATTCTTTGGGCTTGTCTGGGTGCTGACGTCTGCAACCAGACAAATCCTTACACGGAACCTGGCTCTGTGCAGAAGGAAACCCATTACCCTGTAAACATGGGGAGGTGGCACATGGCTTTTTCCATACCTTCCGACACTTCGCAGACTAAAATAGAGGCATGTCTGAAACTCCCTCATTATCAGACCAAGGAACACTTTGCCATTTCCACCCTCTCCACTCTTACACATTGCTGAACACTGCTGCACTTGCTACCTTTTTCTGTTTATTTACTCTGCAATAACCCTGCCAGCCACTGATTTGAGAACCCAGGAGGGTGATAGCTGCTCTGGTTAAAGCTAAGCCTGAAAAATTATATACGTAATCACATTTTATCAGCCTCAGCAACTATGGTGTGCGAGGTGACAGCAGGAGCATTGCAGTACCTATGTGCACATTGATGACAAATGTATTAATACACGAGGCACCCCACCTCTCAAGAAGAGGTTAGGGTAAGAACTGCAGAGATGGTCTGACGGCCTGTTATGTAGCCCTCTTGATGAAGCAGAGCAGGCCTGCAGCTGTGCATTTCCTGCCTAGATAAGAGACTACCTGGAAACTCATGAGGCTGACAGAGGTGATTGAATCAGGAAGTAGACTGGCAGGGGGTGCCCACCTCTCTTGGTCCATTCATCTCCACTCCTCCTCCTCTTCCCACTACCTTGATTAAGAATGAATGAGGGCATCAGAAAAGAATTGGGGATGTGGAAGCAAGGAGACTGATGACACTCTAGCCCACTACTGCCCTCTCTTCAGTCCTCCTCTCTACTGTCTCTCTCTTCCTTCTCCAAAACCAGGGAATTGGAAGAACAGAGGTAAGGGGGTAGGACACCTTGTGCTAGGCCTGCACAAAGTCCACTTTGAGTGGGGTGTGTGTTGTGTTTTGTGTGTGCGTGTGTGTTTGTGATGCCCAACAGAAAGAGTTCATGAAGCGGTTTGCATAGCAAAAAGGAATGAAAAGAAGTTCCCTGCCCCCAAAGGGCTCCCAATTTCATACAGTGGCTTGTGCATGCACTGTGGGAAGCATGCTAGACTTGGATGACAGATACATCCCAATTTGTTCTGAACCACCAATGGGCATTGGATAGTTCCTTTTCTCACACACAAAGGAGAACAGGTAGCATCTAATAAACATGATATCATCGAGTTAAACCATGATTAAACCATGGTTTAGCATGATGTCCAAAGTGGGCCCTTATATGATTCATTTATGCATTTCTCTTGGCCTGTCCCCGTAATGCTGCTCAGATTCCTCTTCCCCCTACTCCTACTTGCTTGGCTATGATTCAGAGGTGCTCAATCCATCTTGCAACCCCTGCCTGGCAAAGTTCATCCTGCCGCCACCCCCTCATCTCAAAAGGTAGCCATCCATTTCTCCTAACCTTCCAGCTCATTATGTTGAACAACCTCATGCTTCGATTATATGGGATTCCAACGGCCACGGCCTATATTTGCATCACCCCAGGGAAAGGCCTATCACAACTAAGGACCTACTCTTTAATTATATCACAAATGTCAACATGGTCCTGCCTTGGAATATCCAAGGCAGGTGCCAGCAAGTTGCCTTCTAATTACCGTCCTTCAAGTCACAAAGTCAGCCAGGATGAATTGCTATATAATTTGCAGACTGTAGATTGCAGAAATCAGGTTTCGGGTTGAAAAGGCAGAGCTTATTCTGGTCTTCACGGCAGCGCTTGCTAAATATATCCAGGAAGAAACAGACAGACTCAAACTTCGTGCCAGTTCGTTTGAAGAAGTGGCACACATGTCATTGGCGGAGACTTGCTAATTAGTGTAAGCCTCTAAATCAGTGGTTCTCAAATTTTTTTAGCACCAGGACCCGCTTTTTGAAATGACACTTTATCAGAACCCACCTAGCTTTACGAGACTTCAAAAAGAAGGTGCTCTAGATAGGAATAATTTATTTATTTATTTATTTATTTATTTGCAAAAAGAACCTCAATCCATTTCTCATAATGGCAGCCCTAATGAATAGCCTTGAGGGGTTTAGCTATGTGATGGTAGGCAACCTTCAGTCTCGAAAGACTATGGTATAAGCCTACAGCACCTGGTATTCCCAGGCGGTCTCCCATCCAAGTACTAACCAGGCCTGACCCTGCTTAGCTTCCAAGATCAGATGAGATCGGGCATGTGCAGGGTAACAGTTGCGCTAGAGCAGGCAGGCCAGTGGGCCTGCACTGTATCCAGCACAAGTTTCAAGCAGCCAGAGGCTCACACTGAGGCAAGGGAAAACTTTCACTCTTACTCCAGGGAGAGCCACTACAGTTCCAATGGGGCTACTTGGATCTGCGCCACCTCAATCAGCAGTGTGAATCCAAGCAGCCCGGGACTGCCCTGGGTTGCCCAGGAAAAGGGCTAGCATTATTTTACAGAGAGATTTACTCATCAGTGGCATAGTGCACGGGTGTCCAAAGTTTTTGGCAGGAGGGCCACATCAGCTCTCTGACACTGTGTCAGGGGCCGGGGCAAAAAAAAAATCAATTTACATTTAAAATTTGAATAAATTTACATAAGTTTACATAAATGAATATATTAAAGATGAACTTATATGAATGAATGAAGGTCTTGCAATAGCTCAAGGCCTATAAAAGGCCTTGCATAAAGCAAGGCTGGCCTTTCCTTTGCTGCCGCTGCTGCATCACAGATGCGAAACAGCAAGCAGTGGAGGGAACCCTCATCTCACAGCTCACACGAGAGGTCAAACAGTCACCCTCACGCTGAGAGAAGTTGCGTTGGGCCAGTGTGGGCTTCAACAAATCTCTGGAGAGCCAGAGCTCATTGGAGACTAGGGGCTCCCTGAGGGCCGCATTGAGAGGCCTCGAGGACCGCAAGTGGCCCCCGGGCCGGGGTTTGGGCACCCCTGGCATAGTGACACCTGCTGCTTGGCAGTCTGATCTGAGCATGGGTGTATGTGTGTTATGTTCATGTAGGGATGGGACCTTAACTCAAGAAGGCTGGTCCTGTGTACCACTGATGGCTCAGGGAGTGCAACTTGTACCTGTGAAGCTGAGATTGTGCATGCAAAAATCCTCATCTAGGACCGCTTTGACCCACCAACACTTCTCCCTTCCCTCTCCCTTACTCCCCTCAACTTGGGTCAGCAAAATAGCTGGCACAGATTGGAAGCAACCCATTGGAGTAGGGGAGGCTTGCCCTGAGGTAAGGAAATAAATGTTCCCTTGCCTTGAGAAGGCCTCCGGACTACCGCCCCCCACATTGGATGCAGTATGTGCTTCACTAGTGCACTAGTGGGGGGGGGGGTAGTGATATTTGGGTTGTCAGTGGGCCATGGCTATTGAGGTGGGGAGGGGAAGAGTTGTTGTATGTCATGAGTACAAGTTCCAGCACTTCGAAATTTACCACGATACGACTACTTCTTTTCCAAGCAGCCCCTGTATGAAATTCATTGCTGATAGACTCCCACAGCTGCTGATCTTGCCCAGAGAAGAAAATGTCATCAACCTGGAAGAGAGGCACTCAGTTTTGAAGTGTTGCTTTATCATCGATTGCACTGAATGGCTGCCCTTTTGAGCACTAGAGGCCAAAGAACTGAGCCCTCAAATGACCCTTGGGTTTCAATATGGCAGGCATCCTGTTCAGTGGCGTCACTAGGGTTCGCGTCACCCGGTGCGGGATGACAGCACGTCACCCCCCCCATGCAGTGGGCGGGGCAACGCCCCAGGTGGTGGGTGTGGTGATGTGCCATCACTCCGCCTCGACTGGTTTTTGGCTGTACCTTTTGATAGAACAAAGATAGAACACATTCTGCATGAAATTAGGCATTGATTGATATATAACATGATGGTATTACTCCTCCAAACTGTGATTTTAGTGATTTTGGTCACTAGTGGTGTCACACATACCCCTCCCTCAGGTGTCTACTTACTAACATATTGCAGCAGTCCTCAAACTTTTAGCACTGGGACCCACTTTTTAGAATGACAGTCTGTCCAAGACCCACCAGAAGTGATGTCATGGTGGAAGTGACATCATCAGGCAAATTAAAATAAATGAGTATAAATAATTAAAGTAAAACAAATAATTAAATAAGCAGAAGCCAGCCCTGTTCCACCAAGTGAATTTCCTCTGTAGCCTGCCTGCAATAACACCCCCCTCCAAAATCAGTAAGTTTTTCAGCCCTACCCAGTGCCCAGTTCAATTTAAGAACTTCTGTTGAAACCGGATCACTGTCAGGATCCACCTGGCTTTGCAGGTTTCAAAAAAGTTCACCTTTTCAGCTGAAGCCTCTGTTTTGATCCTTTTTAGTGTGGGGGGGCTGCCTTCTGGAGCACTTGTTTAGCTGCAGGTGCATAGGATCACGACCATTCTGGTAGCTTCCCATTCTCCTTTGCCTGGCCTGACCACCAGCCAAGGCACATTTGCTTACACTTGAGTAAACGCAACCATGAGGCTTAGTTTCGCTTTCCATAGGGCTCAATACATTCATCTGCTTGGAGGGAGGGACTTCCATCTCTGGTGCTTTTGGGGGCTGCATTCATGGATCAGGACCATTCTGGTGGCCTTGGATTCCTCTCAGCCTGCCCTTTCCAACGGACTAAGGCAAGTTCACATAATCATGAGTAAAAGCGTGATATGGCTCACTTTCACTTTCCATAGGGATCCATGCATTTTTTGTTCTCCAGTTTTTTGGCCATAACTTTTGATAGAGATATTTCACTCAGGTTTTTTGCATTGCATTCCACTCGAAATTACACATCCAATGGTATATAATATGATGGGGTTACACCTAACCACCACGATTTTAGCATGTCATCCCCCAGTGCAGGTCACCCCCCTGTGTGCGTTACCCGGTGCGGCCTGCACCCTCTGCACCCCCCTAGCGACGCCACTGATCCTGTTTGATCCCTATTGGATAGCCTGATAGCCAACTGTTTGTCTCCAAAAGCCCCTTGAAAAGCCCATTCGGAAAGAGGAGAGGTAGAGACTTGGTAAGCAGAGCAGAAGTGAAAAGCAGAGAAGTGGTGGAGGAGAATTACTTAACCCTTCCTCTGCCTATATCTGCTCCACTCCGATCCAGCTACTTCCTCCTTACAGTACTTCAAATGCCTGCTCCTGAGCAGAGGTGACAAAGGTGAGCAGCCAGATACAGTCCCTGGAAGCTCTTTATCCAGCCCTCAGGCTCTCCCAGCACCACCATCTCCTGCTTTCAGCTGTTGAGCTGTGTTGAGCTGTCATTGCTCCCTCCCTAATGGACTTTTCAAGGAAGAAAAGCTGAGTTTGGCTACAGTTTCATATGCCTGATATCCTGCATGCTTTTGACTACATTATTCTGGATGGGTGCAAGTCTTGCCAAGGAAATGTTTGCAATTTGAAAGCAAATTGCCATAATTCCTATGAAGTCATCTGTTCACAGGGGTTTTCCATCAGGAGCAGAGATCATCCTCAAACTACACCCTCCTCCACTGCCCCCAAGAGCCCCCTGAGGGCAGGACCTAAAAATACCACCAACACTTGATGACTCCTGTTCCTGTGTCAGATAATTGTATGGTGGTATCAGACACCCCTTGCATTGGGTAGCCATTTAACGATGGAAAACCCCCTCGGATGAGTCAAAGCAATGCTTCTCTTTTATTGCAGGGGAGGGGAAACGGTTAGCATGTCCAAATTACAGCATCAGCAAGCATCGAGATGACGAGACGAGCCTGGCCTGCTTGGGGGTGACATCACCTCCTGTAGAACTCATTGGCTGATCCTGATCACTGGAGAAGTGCTTCAGTTGTTCCATTACAACTGGTGGAATTGAGGTGCAGCTCAGCTTCTCAGTATGTGTCTCGGTCTGCACAAGGGGGTTAGTTGTGTGTGTATATATCTGGGGGCAGGGAATGTTGTAGACTTGAATGACCATACTGTGTTTGAATTATAGGGAAGCAGAGGGGGGCAGACCCCCTTCCATTTTGTGCTGTCCCCTTTAGCTGCTGTGTTTAATAGGAGATGAAGTTCATGATTGGACTAAACTAGAAGATGTGTTGTCCAGCCAAACCTCAAGTAGTGTCATTCCTTGGGGGGGGGGGTTCACAAGTGACCAAAGGCGCACAGCCTCCCCAGCCATGCCACCCTAAGGGCTGCCCGCTCCCGCTGACTCCCCCTGTAGGCGTTCTGAGGGTCAGAGAGATGCACACAGTCTTCCTGGCCCTCAGAAGGTCTTCCTCCAGAGGGAGGCCCTTAAAATATCACTTCCAGTTTTTGGCCAGAAACCAGAAGTGATGTTTTAAGGCCCCCCCAGAGGCCTTTAAAGAGATACTGTGCCTCCTGGTGTGCCCAATGGCCAGGATCACCATTGACTTCAAGCTCTCTGCTTTTTTCATTCCGATTTTTTTCTGATCTGTAGGTTTGGGTTTTTATAACTGACTTGTAAGTGGTGTTTGCTGGTGTTGTATTTACTATTGTATTTTATCAGTTGTTAGTGCCTCTTTTTTTTAGAAGGGAAAAGTGGGGTGTAAATGTTGTAAAACGTTTAAGTGGTGTCACAGCTCACAGATGTTTGGACAGGGATTTTGGATACTCACTAAATCGCACTCTACCCAAGCGTTTAAGAACTGGTGAGATATTGCCTTATAATGTTTGATGTTCCTAGTACTACAGCACATTGCCGTTGCTCAGCTGTTATCTTGTCTAGACTTACCCTGGCCAGATATTTCTCAAGGGCCTTGGGAATTGTACCAAGTGCACCAATGACAATAGTGGTGCTTGTTGTTGTCTTCCCCTAAAGGCACTAGATTTCAATTTCCAAGTCTTTTAGGTTGTGATCTTTTCCAATTGTTTCTCCTCAATTCAGTGATGTCCTGGAATGGCCACATCAATAAGCATTGCTGGTTTCTTCTCAACCATATCTCGACCACTGGCTGGTGTGGTGAGTTCCCATTTTTATCTGTCTGGATTTTGTTGTCCCACAAGATTTTAACCTGCCCATTTCCTACTAACTTTTCAGGCATGTGCTCCCAAACATTTTTTGATTGATGATATTCCATATTTCTTGTCCGTTCCAGTAGAGCATAGCGGTGACTTTATTGTGGCGATTTCTGTAATCAATCTGTGCTGCTGCTACTACTACTACTACTACTACTACTATTATTATTATTATTATTATTATTATTATTATTATTATTATTAACATCAATCAAAATAACAACATAGCTGATAATGATTGTATACACACAAAAACCACAACATTTATCAGCTGGTAAATCCTCACCCACATGGACATTATTATTATTATTATTATTATTATTATTATTATTATTATTATTATTATTATTATTATTATTTCACACAGTCATGTTGTTTTTGATTGGATTTTGTTTGTATCCACCAACTGAGTCCTTCCCAAGGGCCTAGGAGAGACAGCAATTTTTTTGTTTTTATATTGTTACATTACAAATATCACCATATTATATGCGCTGTTCCCAGTAAGGTGGCCTTTTGTAATTGTCTAATGTTGTTTGTGATGCTGATGGTGTCCAAGTGCTTTTCCAGGTGCTCTGGGATAGCACCCATAACTCTTGCTTTCTTGTGCTACAGTCTTTCAATTTCTATTTGTAAGTCTTTATACTTGGTGATTTTCTCCAGTTCTTTATTTATTATTATTATTATTATTATTATTATTATTATTATTATTATTCCTCAATGACTGGTGTCAACTCCTCAGAGTGGGCTTCAAACCAGTCTGCCGTCTTGTTGGTCTTCTTGCCGAATATGGACAAGGCGGTGTTGTAAACGGTATTCTTGAAATGTTCCCATCTGTTGGATGCGTTTGCGTCGGCCGGGCCTGGAAGAGATTCCTCAAGTGCTCGTGCAAATTCCTCCACTTTTCTCTGATCCCGGATTTTGCTGGTATCAATGCGAGGTCTTCCTTCCTTTTTCGTGTGATACAGTCACTTTGCTTGCAGTTTTACTCTGCTGCACACCAGGGAGTGGTCAGTGTCGCAGGCAGCACGGTGATAACTGCGTGTGATCTTGATGCTGGGAAGGCTGGAGCGTCTCCTGACTCAGTATTTTGGGTAACAGTTTCCCCCCTTCTTAGAGAAACATAGCAGTTAGCAGAGGTATGTTTACCCTGCTTGATCTTACCTTGCCATTTCATCACTTTCTTGTGTTTGTTCAGTTAAGTCATCCAAACATTTTTTCCTCTCACTCTTTATGTATAGCTGAAGGCCTTCTGATAATCCTGTGTAACTAAATGCAGCTGTTCTTTTCTTAATACACCCTTAATACAACTTCACCTCCTCGAAAGGTACTTCACCTCCTGGCCTTGAGATGTTTCCATTTTAGGGTTGGCTTGCCAGAGGCGCTTGGTGCTCAAGGAGAGTGTCATGCTTCGTTGCCTTAGGATAAAATCCTATGCACACTTTCCTGGGAGAAAGTCCCACCGAACACCAGCTCTTCACATTCACCTGGAGAGGCCTGCTGCAGGTGCTGTCATTACAAGTAGGCCCAGTGAATACCATGGACTCTCTCCTGTGGGGGCATGCAGAGCATTGCGCTGTTAGATGCCCAAAATGGCCCATGACAAGTGCACCCAATTTTATACATGTAGTAAGTCCTATTGTAGTCAATGGGGCTTAATACCAGATAAGTATGGATAGGATTGCAGCCTAAATGCATCTCCTAACCCTAGGAATTTGGGATCTGCTTGCTCCCACAAGATGTTGGCTAAGCCATTTATGGATTTTATTGCTAACGTACAAATTTATTGCTAAGGTGCAAAAGCAATAACTGTTAGTGTGAATCCCTCGTCGCCATTCATGAAATATAATTTGGGAGGAAATGACAGAATTACAAGGGCCCACTTGGCTTTTTTTATACAGGACCCCCCTTCCCCCCCCAACTGTGTTAGACTCTATAGGAAGCACTCTTTTAATGGAGATGTACTGTTGTCTTAATTCTAAGATTTCCTAATTAGAGCCCGCTCTGTCTAAACATCTGTATGCAATTTCCAGGGGTTAAGAAACAACACAAACAACCCTCAGACGTAGGAGCGTAGCACAGATTTGAGCAACAGGAGGGTCTTCTGTGATGTGACAGAACAGTACTAACTTCAAAATTAACTTCTAAGAGGTGAAAACAGTGGTGTTGCTAGGGGAGCGCACAGGTGCAACCCACATCAGGTGATGTGCACATGGGGGTGACATCACTATTGGCTAAAAAATTTTAAATCTTGGTATTTTCAAATAATGCCATCTTGTTATATATCACTCAATGTGTAAGTTCATAGAGAATGCAATGAAACAAACCTTATTGAAATATCTCTATTTTATCCAAAGATATAGCCAAAAACTCCAGTTAAAAACTGAGCCAACCAACTTCTTTTTCTTCATCACAAAGCAAATGAGAAATGTTTTGGAATGTACTGAGAGGCACGTATAGAGTTCAGTTAATTTAAGAACATATTTAATTTCACTTGTGTGTGGGGGGGTTACCTCTTATGCGGCCACAGACTTTTATTGTACGCTACATGTCTGCTATTGTGTGCTGCAAGGACAGATAGGTATGGGGGAAAGGGGACCCTTGCGAGAGGGGACTTAGGATGGACTTGCAAGTTTTATTGCTGTTCAAAGTAGAGCTAGTCCCAGGGCTGGCCTTAAGAGCTGCGGGGCTCAGTTGGAAACATTTTTGTGGGGTCCGTGGTTCACAGCCAAGGTCTGTAAAATCTTAGAGATAGAAATAACATTCATGGTAGACTTTATACTTCTATGGTAGAATAGAAAGCAGTCAAAATGTGCATTTTAAAAGTGCAGGTAAGTTAATGGACCAAATGGATCTAGGCACATTTAAATACAAAACTGCATACAAGACTAGAATAGATTACCCTAGCATGAGGTAATTGGGTCCCATGGGGTAGGTATGGGGCCCAATTGGGACCAATTGGTCCAATTGGCTTAAAGCCACCCCGACTATTCCGAACCGCACCCTATTTCTCAACTATTTCCTGTGTCTTCAAAGCTGGGTTGTCCATTCTGCTATTTTCATTGGAGATGGGCGTAAAATGCAGTAATGGACCTGCCCTGCTATGTGCCCCACGGCAAAGGTCCATGATGCTGCCCCCAGCACCATGCCACCCTGCCATTTACCCATCGCTATGGAGCCTTGTGTGATGTTGGGACCGAGTGGGGAAGCTTCCCTGCCATCTTAAACAGTACTTCCTCACAAGGCTTCCTGCAGGGTCTGGAGCACTGCGCAGACACAGGGATATTTGTCCCCCCCCCCCTCCAAGCCTGCCTCTGGTAAAACTTAAGAAGTTTATGATACTTTCTTGAAAATGTGGTAACCATTCTGATTTGCCCAAGATGCCTCGCTCCAAGGGTAAATTGAAACCACAAACCATGCTTCTTCCATTCAGATGCCTACCCCCACTGGAGGCCACTCTCAGTGAGGAAAGAGGAGGCATGTAAAAGGCAGAACCGAAGTGCATAGTGCATTGCATAGCTAACACATGAATGTGTTTCTCTGTTTCCTGCCCCACCACCATCATTGCAAGTGACAGAAGCAGATGGGATGGAGGTATCCAAAATCTTTTTCTCCCCACCCCCCAAAAAATAGCAAAAATACAGGAAAAAGAAATTGCATATCAACGTTACCGTAAGGTGCCCGAAGACTCTATTTTTGCTGCAACAAACTAATTTGATTACCCTTCTGGAACTTACCAACGCGGAGTAATTAAGATGATAATTTTCATTGTTCACAGAGCAATCTACTCTGACTCAGACTTCATTCCTCTCTGGTGAAGTGGAGCATTCCTTTGAAGATAGATGATTGACATCACACCATACAGTCCTTTGAAGTCGCCATCCATCACTGACACTTCTACATAAGTCTTCATTACTGAGGTCGCCCCCGGAAAGCACCAGTGGCAAAATGGACAAAATGCCCAAATCAGTGATAGAAACGAAGGTCGCAGCGACACATTAAATGACTGCTGTGCGAGGTGAGCCTGACAGCTCTTTCTCCGTTGCGCAATGCTGTCAGCAAGGGGTGCTCTGCGCCACACTGTTCTGTGGTCTTTCTCACCATAAAGGCAGAACTGCTATTCTTCAGGATGTCTGTGGCTAGCGCCACAAGACTAGAGTTGATAACCCTTCTTGCTTTGGCCCAGAGTCTCTAGGAATCAGCAACGTCTGTTTCAGGTGACTATTGAAACCAATCCTGGGGAGTTTCATAGGACCTCCTTAGATTAATGACATGAGATCAGTGGTTCCCAAACTGTGGGTCAGGACCCACCAATGGGTTGCGACCCAATTTTTGGTAGGTCACGAAACTGATGGGCTGATAGCTGACAATAAAAATGTATTGAGCCCCATGGGAAGCAAAACTGAGCCCCATGTGTGCATTGACTCACAAGTAGGCAAACATGCCTTGGCTCCTATCAAAGGCAAAGGGGAATGCAAGGCCAACAGAATGACGCCAATCAGATGAATGTGGAACTCAACCAGTGCTCCAGAAGGCAGTTCCCCCACCATAGTAAAAAGGATAAAAACAGAGGCTTCACTAGCTGATAGAGTAGAACTTTTCTTTAGTCTCATAAAGCTAAGTGGGTTCTGACAGAGTGTTGTTTTTAAAAAAGAGTCCCAGTGCTAAAATGTTTGGGAACCACTGCATTAGATCAGGGATGCCCAAACCCCGGCCCTGGGGCCACTTGTGGCCCTCCAGGACTCCCAATCCGGCCCTCAAGGAGCCCCCAGTCTCCAGTGAGTCTCTGGCCCCTCCGGAGACTTGCTGGAGCCCTTCCTGGCCTGATTCAACTGCTCTCAGCGTGACAATCAACTGTTCAACCTCTTGTGTGAACTGTGGGACGAGGGCTCCCTCCACCGCTTGCTGTTTCGCATCTGTGATGCAGCAGCAAAGGAAAGGCTAACCTTGCTTTATGCAAAGCCTTTTATAGGCCTTGAGCTACTGCAAGACCTTCATTCATCCATATAAGTTCCATCTCTAATATATTCATTTATGCAAATTTATTCAAATTTGAAATGTAAATTAATTCTTTTTTCCCCAGCCTCCAACACAATGTCAGAGAGATGATGTGGCCCTCCTACCAAAAAGTTTGGACACCCCTGCATTAGATCATGCTGAAAAAAAAAAAACAATTTTTATCTTAAAAAGAACATCTCCAGGAAATAGCTTCAATCAGAATTGACCACCTGACATCAGACAAGTGATTTTCAACCTTTTTCATCTCATGGCACACAGAAAAGGTGCTAAAATTGTCCAGGCACACCATCAGTTTTTGACAATTGACAAGGAACGACACACTGCTGGCGGTGTGTGTGTGTGTGTGTGTGTGTGTGTGTGTGTGTGTGTGTGTGTGGCTCACATCATCTCTCTGTGACCCTACTAATAAATAACCCTTCCCAAAACATCTGTGGCACACCTGCAGACCACACACCTATGGTTGCATTAGGCTAGCTGGACTGTTTCAGTGACTTGCCATATTGCCACATTAATGATTACACAATATCGTATGAGCAACAAATCAAATAAAAATAGCCATATATATTTTATATACAATATTCAAATGTTGTGACACTGGTAAAATTTATGATAGTTCATCATTGTTACTTAGTGTTTGCTTTCTCTGTTTTCTTTGAACTTTAAATTGCAGTCCTCTCTCTCTCTCTCTCTCTCTCTCTCTCTCTCTCTCTCTCTCTTAGTGTGTGTATTTAGCTTTGCAGAGTCATTGTTGCACCGCACCTGAAGCTTGCCAGAAAGTCCTTTGCATCATCTGAAATTATCTTGATTACCTTACAAGCCTCTTTGGAATAATGAACTTTGGTCTCCTCTGCTTTCCACCTTGGGCACACAGTGTGGAGCTAGAGTGGAAATGCGCAAGATCCCTCGAGGAGACAGAGTGTGGTTTCAACAGTGGCCCCTTACTCTGACAGGTCTGGGAAGCATGGCGTTAACACCAGGACCTTAGATTGTAGTGAGTGTGCTGCACAGCTGCATCCACTTAGGGGCAACAAGACCCTCAGAGATAAAAACAGCACATGGAGGAGAGAGAGTTTGTGGGTAGCAGAAGGAGTAAAGTTTGGAGTAAGGAGAGAGGACTGACTAATGAACAGATGAACTAGCTGACTGGTGGACTAACAGGCTGAGGGACAACTGGACTGGCTGATATACTAGTGGACCTGATGACTGACCAATGGACTAACTAACTGAGTGATGGATGGATGGATGGATGGGTGGCTGGGTGGATGGACAGACAGGTGAACAGACTACTGAGGATTTTTGGAATGGGATGGCTGGAGACTGCTGGGTGATGGAGAGTCAAGGGGGCACTGATGTACTCAGAAGAGCTGTTGCTTTGAGGAGGAGGACACTGCAGCCCTACTGGCAAGCTTCCTACTGGTTACCTTCCTGTTAGCACTGAGGGTCAATAGTAGCCTTGTATTCCTCTAGATTTGAGCCAGGGGAACTAATTAGCTTAAAGTGAGCATAAGTTCTCTAGGTAAATCTTGGAATGGGAATTTGGCAAAACATCAGCAGATCTGCCCATTTCCATTCCTTTATTGTTCCATGGATTATTCTGATTTCTGTTTAAATGGACGATTGAGCAAAAGCAAGTGTAGCATAGCAGTTAAGGGACTGCGCTGTGAATTAGGACCTCCCTGTTTTGAACTGGCCTCTGACATGAACTCAGTAGATGGACTTATGCAAGCCACTATCTCCACCTCAACTGCAACAGAAGGGCTAATAATATTTACTTTACTTACAGCATCATAAGGATTGCAACAAAATTATTCAAGTAACACACTCTGAATAGTTGAAGGCCTGTATCAACCCTAAACATCACAATTTTTTTAGCCCCATCTTTTGCTGATGCATCCCCAAAGGCTGGAGAACTACCACAGGGGAAGAACTGTGATACAGCTGTACATGCTATTGCATCAAGAGATTTTCATTAATGCACACAATGAATGAAAAATATGGGCAGCCTGCATGTGCACAGTGCGCTTTCTTAAATCCAAAGTGAAACAATGGAGTATTTGCCACACATCTGTTCCTTTTGGGAACGGAGAGTAATCCATTCAGGGAGAGGTGAATTTAGGATGCAGCCACATAGATGGATGAGTTCCGCAGTGGTTCTCAAACCCTTTAGCAGCAGGACCCACTTTTTAGCACAAGAATCTGTCAGAATCACCAATAGTGATGTCATTTTTGACAGGCAGGAGGTCTGGTCTAGAGGGTAGAGCCCCATTAGCCTGAAGATAATATCTGAAGGTCGCCAGTTCGAGGCCACCAGCAGCTCCATGAATGGTGAGACCTTGAAGCAGCTGACAAGCTGAGTTATTCCACCTGCTCTTTGGTGTGAGTGAAGAAGCGTCCTAGTTGCCCTTTGAGTGAGAGATGAAGGAGCTGCTTGTCAGCCAGCGTGGGAGGCAACTGGGGGCCAGAAGTGATACCAGACCGTGAAAGATCCATCTGAAATGTTGTGCGGTTCTTGAAAGATAGAACTTTTCTGTTATTGTAAAAATCTTCTCAGGGGTTTAGAGATAGCCTGCCTATGTGAACCGCCTTGAATAAAGTCAGAGGAGTAATCCAATGACCAGAAAGGCGGTATATAAATACCAGTATTATTAATATTATTATTCAATAACCTGGAAATGACATCATGGCTGGAAGTGGCATCATCAATTTAAGCTTCAAACCTAAGCTGCAATCAGCCGAAGGTCCCAATATAGAGAGTGCTTGTGCTGTTATTTTGCATAGCTCAGAATTCAAACATTCCAGCTCGGAAGTCAAAGAAGATGCGGACTTGGATCCTTCTCCAACCACACAGCCCTACCCCCTTTCCAGTATCCCACCTATTTCAGGGCAAAGCACCAGGCCTCTCTCCCACCAGAAGCCTGTCCTGCCCGGCAGCTCCGTATCCTGTCTTTTCAGCTCTGTATTTTCAATAGCGGCTGACCTAGGCGCTATGCGACCCACCTGAAATTGGTTTGCGACCCATGTAGTGGGTCCCAATCCACAGTTGGAGAAACACTTGGATTAGTACAGACAGAAGAAAATATTTCTTTACCCAGCGTGTAATTAGTTTGTGGAACTCTTTGCCACAAGAAGTAGTGATGGCATCTTGCCTGGATGCCTTTAAGAGGGATTGGACAAATTTCTGGAGGAGAAGTTCATTACGGGTTACAAGTCGTAGTAGATATGTGCAGGCTCTTGGTTTTAGAGGCAGGCTGCCTCTGATTGCCAGATGCAGGGGAGGGCACCAGGCCGCAGGTTGTGTCTGTTGTCTTGTGTGCTCCCTGGGCCACTGTGAGATACAGGAAGCTGGACTAGATGGGCCTATGGCCTGATCCAGTGGGGCTGTTCTTATGTTCTTATCTACAATTCCCAGAAAGCCTTGCAGGTCTCTTGTTATCTGGTGTGCTCCCTGGGGCATTTGGTGGGCCGCTGTGAGATACAGGAAGCTGGACTAGATGGGCCTATGACCTGATCCAGTGGGGCTGTTCTTATGTTCTTAACTACAATTCCCAGAAAGCCTTGCAGGTCTCTTGTTATCTGGTGTGCTCCCTGGGGCATTTGGTGGGCCACTGTGAGATACAGGAAGCTGGACTAGATGGGCCTATGGCCTGATCCAGTGGGGCTGTTCTTATGTTCTTAACTACAATTCCCAGAAAGCCTTGCAGGTCTCTTGTTATCTGGTGTGCTCCCTGGGGCATTTGGTGGGCCGCTGTGAGATACAGGAAGCTGGACTAGACAGGCCTATGGCCTGATCCAGTGGGGCTGTTCTTATGTTCTTAACTACAATTCCCAGAAAGCCTTGCAGGTCTCTTGTTATCTGGTGTGCTCCCTGGGGCATTTGGTGGGCCACTGTGAGATACAGGAAGCTGGACTAGATGGGCCTTTGGCCTGATCCAGCAGAGCTGTTCTTACGTTCTTACGCTCTTACATGGAACGGATCTGTTCTAGCTCACAGTTCTGATGGGTGGCAGGTCTCCTCCAGAAAATTCTACCAAAATGGGGATTGTTTGAGCCCATAAAATAGAGCAAAAGATGACAACTCTATCAGAATTGCAGCAATGAAAGATCCAGGGCATAGCTGAGCAGCTGGGAACAGGTCTGTAGTCATCTTTGATGACATATACAGCTGGCACTGGAGAGGTGGTGAGGCTTTTTCCAGTTTGAAATCCAACAAGTAAGATCACTTGCCCATGCTGGTGTGATGGGGCTGCCCCTCAGGCACAGCTGCTTGCCAGCGAGTGTCAATTATAGCGCAGCGTTGCAGGCACTCTGTTAAAAATAATTACTGAGTGATGGGAGAGTAGCTGAATGAGTGGGGAGGTTATGGGTACATTCAGGCATTGTCAGGGAGACAGCTGGAGCAAGCCTCAGATCTAAACAGAGAAGAACCATCTGGCCCAGCAGGAGGCAAACCGAGACAGTTGCCTAAGGGTATAAACACAAATCTGTCCTTCCCTTTGATGCTGCTGAGAGACCAAAGCAGCTGATGTGACATGAATGCTGTAATCCTACACACACTTAGAGATTAAATCCCATCAAACTCAATGAGCCTGACTTCTGGGTAGGCATGGAAAGTATTGAGCTGTTAGACTACAATTCATTGCGAATGTACCTGGCAATAAGTCCTATTGAACACAGTAGAACTGACAGCAGAATGCATCTGCATAGGTATACATTTGATTGTATTCTTTATATTTACATGGGATTTTTTTTTTACCCCACCTTTTAGAATTGATCATATTCTATACCAGGGGAGCCAAACTGGTTTCATATCGTGGCCAAATCGCATTCATGGCACATGTTGGGGTGCAGAAGTGACATCATTAAGCAGGAAATGATATCATTAAGTTGATGATGGCCAAAAGCACATTGTTCTCACATCGTAACTCATTAACTGTAGATGACAAAATAGAAAATGTGCAAATCGTGTTCATAATTTCAAGATTCGAGACAGCCCAATTATCATGCTGGGAGAGCCCAATTATAACGGGGGCTGGAGAAATTGCTTCTGGGGGCTGGATCTGGCCCGTGGGTAATATGTTTGACATCCCCGTTCTATACATTTAACCCACTGGTTTGCAGATAGGATGAAATCTATTTATTGCCATGACCATGCCAGAAAAGTGGAAGAGGGAGAAAGAGAATTATCAGGGGGTCCGAATAAAACAAAAGAGATACCTGGGCACTCATGACTTCATAAAAAAAGCCCACACTTGGAATGGGACAAAGGGAGAATGTAACCAACAGAATACAACCCAAATCAATCATGGTCATGATGAAATCACAAAAATATGCCGGGGAGAATTTTGGTAGGTTGGGGGGGATAGAAAGAGCTGTCATCTACTGGCCACTGGGAAGGTGGAGGTGGTGTTGGTCCAGTTCAGGACTTTGCTCCATGATCAGTACTTCTCAAAATATACTTTACTGTGATGATCAACATTATGGTAGACTTCATGAACTAGGAAGCTGCTATTTCCCATACCCAGTTCAGAGAGCAATCTGCCTTTCAAATCAGGGGTGGTGTCAGAGGTCTGCCAAGGACCCGTGCCCATCAGAGAGCCCACCTGACCGGACCAACCCCTGACCTTCAATACAAGCGTCAATGATCATGCCGAGTACACCAACTGGGGGGGCCATGGGAAACCCAGTGTAGGGCACTTCCCCAGGGACCCCAACAATTAATGCCAGCACTATTTAGAATGCAGGCGTGGTTACGGCTCTCTGAATGCACACCCAATGCCAACAAGTCTAAAGGACTCCAGTTTTAAATTCAACATTCCACATGCTGAAGGGTGAATCTGAAGTTGGTGTTCACCATTTCTCACCTGAGAGTGCGAGGAGAACATTCACTCCACATTGATGATTTGCCAATATTCATTGCACATTGCACATTGAACTGCAAATGCCCTCCTCATCACAAGCTGGGCTAGCAGCAAAAACTGGCTCTCTGATTGGTACAAAACCTAGAATATGCAGGGCAGCGGAAAATTGCACATGCCCAATCTTGTCTGATCTCGGAAGCTAAGCAGGGTCGGGCCTGGTTAGTACTTGGATGGGAGACCGCTTGGGAATACCGGGTGCTGTAGGCTTCTACCATAATCTTTCCAGACTGAAGGTTGCCAACCAATCATTTTGTCTAGCCCCACAGTATTCCTCAACAGCCATGTATTTCATGCCACTGGAGTGCACCAGGCTTCCTGCCCTAGGCCACAGAAAGCATCAATTTCCTGAGAACTTTTCTCACTCTGCAAACAGTGCTCAAAGCAATGTCACCAAGCAGCCTGTGGGATGACCTAACAGACCAGCTATAGAACAACAGAGAAACCCACATATCATTTAAAGTGCTCGCTCTTTGGGTAGGATTGTGCAGTAAACCACAAGGAAGGGAAGGTTCAGATGCAGGACATGTTTGTTTGTCTATCCATGCACGCTCTTCTCGGGATCTTATTCCACAACCGTGTGAGATCTGTGCAACAAAACCATCTGCTAGTGGCTCCTATCTGTTCCCAGATTCGACTTTTGGCACAACACACTGCATACCAGTGGCATCACTGGGGGTGCAGTTCTCACTGAGTGAGGCACACGGGGGGGGTGACACTGCTACTGGCCAAAAAATTTTAAAATCTTGGTGTTTTTGAAGAATGTCGTGTTATATATCATTCAATGCGTCAGATCAAAATCTATCAAATTTAATAGCCAAAAAGCCAGAGGGGCAAGGCAATGGTGCATCACCATGTCCACCTCTCAGGGCGTTGCCACACACACTGCATGGGAGGAGGTCCATCAGGGGTAGAGTAGAGTAGACTACGTATTGTTGCCTGTTGAAAGTACAGGTCCATAACATTTTCCCAAATGCAGTCCCATCCCATGGTTCTTGTTGGCAACCTTCAGTCTCGAAAGACTATGGCATCGCACTCTGAAAGGTGGTTCTGGAACAGCGTCTAGTGTGGCTGAAAAGGCCAATTCGGGAGTGACAATCCCTTCCACACTGGGAGCAAGTGCAGTCTGTCCCTGGCCTGTCTCCCTGGCTATGGGCCTTCCTTCTTTGCCTCTTAGCCTCAGTCTGTTGGTCAAGTGTCTCTTCAAACTGGGAAAGGCCATGCTGCACAGCCTGCCTCCAAGCAGGCCGCTCAGAGGCCAGGGTTTCCCACCTGTTGAGGTCCACTCCTAAGGCCTTCAGATCCCTCTTGCAGATGTCCTTGTATCGCAGCTGTGGTCGCAGCTGTGGTCTGTAGGGCACTTTCCCTGCACGAGTTCTCCATAGAGGAGATCCTTTGGGATCCGGCCATCATCATCAACCCATGGTAGCATCAATTCTAATATATTAAAAATAAAATACACATTGAAATGAATGGGGTCCCACCTGAAATTCGCTGATGACCCACCTAATGAGTCCTGACCCACAGTTTGGAAAGCACTGCTTTAATACATTGGAACCCTCCTTCTGTCCCTCTTGGATCAAGGTGGAGGTCACCCACAATTTGAGAAACACTGTTCAAACCTTTACACCACATTGGTTCCCACTACATTCCTGTGCACGGTGGCAAGCATGTGTGGCTAGCACATCAGAGGGAGAACCAGTACAGGCAACTTTCCTCCCCTCCTCTCCCAGCTATTTCATACTGAAGCACTTCTGAGCATTGATACCATGGGCGCATGGTAGAACATATGGCTTTGTCTTTGGACATGATTCAGAGCTCTAGTGATCGACTAGTTCTACTGCTATGCCCTTTGCTGCACCTGAAGCCAGCCTTGCGTGTGTAATGCATTTGCGGAGCGCATGCACTCATCATGCCTGTGTTTGCACATCTCAGTATCTATGTGATAGATGTGAATAGTCTTGGATCTGTATGCAAATGTCTGTTTGCAGAAGGTGGCACGGCTAGATTTGCACTTGATTAAATCTTTATTACATCACAATATTTAATCTGGTAGTTTTGTTTTTGTTGAACATGGCTGGTGTTCCCATTAAAAGAGGACTTGATTGATTGGACTGAAAATCTTGAGGGAGGCCTTTGTCATGACCTTCTCCCTGGTGGGCCAACTGGCACAGATGGATCCTTTGCACGGAACACAAAATGGAAAGGTGACCAGGCTGGAAAGAGTTCACCAGCACTCTCTGACACCTATGAGGTCATCAGGGAGACCTACCTGGCGCTAGAAAATTATCTTGCCAGGTAGATCACTCTGATGACCTCATAGGTGTTTTCCATCACTCATTCTAATGACTCCACAATTGGGTGGGACAAGAAGCATTAAAAATACATCAGAGTGAAAAGTCTTTTTTATTACCGGGATTATGGGGGAATTGCTGCCAAGGTACTTCGGGCTAGAAACATCCATAAAAACTACCACCCAGCCAACATCACCCTTTGCTGCAATTTGTAAAGGGGCAAGACTGCGTTTGAGTCACACTGTTTTAACTTTGTAGCCATGGGCCTCTAGAGCAGTTGGTTCACGCGTGATCCTTAACAGTGCAATTCTGGTCTCTCATATTAATTGGGCCAGGTTCAAGAACTGAACAGGGCTTCTGCCTTTTCAACACACACACACACAATTTGGATGCAGGGAAAAATATGGGCAATGATAGCCGCAGGTTCGGCATCCACTGATCTCACTCACCACAGATGCCAGCGGATACTGGGGCCCCCAGTTAAAGCACTTTAAAAACACAAAATGCATTTTGAGCTGAACATGGAAGGAGCAAGGACCTCTGAGCGACTCGGAAGTGGGTCTTGCAACCCTAAAAATAGCTCTGGAGGCTGTGAAATTAAGTGGTTTGGCCGTGCTAAGGTAGGAAATGCAATTTTGGAGCTTTTTTTTTTTTATTTAAAGCACTTTAACTGTAGACCCTAGTATTTGCAGATTTTGGCATTCACGGGGGGTTCCAGAGCAGGCACTGCAGGAGAACATTTTAGACAAAGGCAGGCCAGTACAATTGGCAATCTACCAAGCCAAACCCAACCTATTGCTCAGAAGAGCATAAGAGGAGTCCTGCTGGAGCAGAACAATGACCCACATCATGTTCTCTACAGTATGTTTCATGGTACATTGATCCCAGCGGTACCTACAGTATTGTTTGAGAGAACAACCTGCTCCCTAAGTACGTACCTTAGCACCTGAAGAATTAGAATTAGAAGAAGCTTCCTATAGCGCAGCGGTTTTCACACATTTAGCATCAGGACCCACGTTTTAGAATGAGAATTTGTCGGAACGCACGGAACGGAAGTGATGTCATGACCGGAAGTGACATCATCAAGCAGGAAAATATTTTAATAATCCTAGGCTGCAATCCTACCCAGGATTAAGTTCTATTTACTATCATTGTTAAAAGAATGTACATAATAGCTAGTTAAAAGTACAGGTCTGTAACATTTTCCCCAAGTGCAGTCATAGACCATGGTAGCTTCCAGTCTAATACAGGTCCAGACTATTTATACACAGATTTTTTATACGTGGATTTGACTCAACTCGAATGACCCCTGCAAATGAGAAAGAATGTGCTGATCCCTGGAGAAGGGGGAAAATGCCTCCCTTTAAAATCAGTTTTAGAAACTGAACAGTCCTTTAACAATAGCCTCCTTAATGAGAGGGGGGGGCAGCTGTCTGACAATCCATCAGTCCTTCTCTCCCCAGTGGACTCCTCCCGTCCGTCCCGTCCCCCCCGACACCTGAATGAAAGGTGATCCCTTTGCATTGGTGAAGGGAAGGGCTGAGTGTAAGCTCTCAGCTCTTTGTAAGCGCTTACAGGAGGACCTGTTGATGGAATGTCTTGTTAATGACTCTTATCTTACATAGCAAAGGTCAGCAAGGCTGTTTTTAAATCAACAGAGCAAAGAAACTTTGTTTTTTTAAATGGATTTGCTATAGTGCGTTTTTTGCCATCCACGTGAGTGCTTGGAATGGAACCCATGCGAATAATTAGTCTCAACCTGCATATTAAAAATAAAATATTGAAATGAATGGGGACCCACCTGAAATTGACCCGCGACCCACACAGTGGGTCCCAACGCACAGTTTGAGAAACACTGCTATAACGGATAGATAAATGCCTCTAAAAGTAGGGCTTGGAATCAACAAGCAATGGATTCCTTATAAGAAGAGTCCTGCTGGATCAGAGCTATGATCCAGATGGTCTAGCATCCTGTTTTCTTAAGTTGCCAAGCACATGCTTCTGAGAGACACACCAGCAGAGCATGATGGCCATAATTTGTTTCCAGCTGTTTGCCCTCAACATGTAGGTTCTAATTAACTGTACACAGGAAACTATCAGGTTTATCATAGTTTTTCTATTGATGGTTTGTACCCCACTTTCCCCCCATTTGTTCCTTCAAGGCAGTCTACAAACAAACGTACCTGAACAAAGTTTGTCATTTCGGTTCCGCTGGGGGTGGGGCCTTCCCAATGCAGTCCTCCCACCTGATGATGAACCCTGATGAGGACTACTCTGGAGGGTCACATGAGCTTCATGGCAGTTAGATTCCAATAGCAGAGAAAGGGGAAGAAGGAAAAGGTAAACAAAAGGGATGGTCAGAAAGGCACACAACGTTTTGGATCCAGTAGAGGGCACTATTGCAGTATCTAGAGAGCCAAACCAGACCTTAAATAGTTTCTGTTTGAGTCATTCCTCCTTTTGGAAAACTACTTCCTATCAGAACAGTGATTTTCAACCTTTTTCATCTCATGCCACGCTGACAAGGTGCTTAAATTGTCAAGGCACACCATCAGTTTTTTGACCATTGACAAGGCACAGCATGCCGTTGGTGGGGGGCTCACATCCCCCAATGGCCCTACTAATAAATGACCCTCCCCCTAACTCCCGTGGCACACCTGCAGATCATTCACGGCACACCGGTGTGCCATGGCACAGTGGTTGAAAATGGCTGTATTAGAAGTTCAGGAGACTGATTGCTTTCCAGATAGCGATCAGAACAATCTCCCCATTTCACAGTCACTATATACAGTACATAGTCACATTATTATAAGAATGTTAAGGTGCAGGTGTTTGTCCCTTGTGCATCAAATTGGAAATAAATGAAGTCACCTCAATTTCTCCATTATGTATGCAGTAAAAACTTGGTATGGTATATTAGGCTGGCTTTATCAGTTAGGCTCCATGCACCCACACTCTGCTGTCTTCTTTCAGTTCACTATGCTAACTTCTTTCAGTTCTTTCTGTTCAATATTGGGTTCAGGAGGGATCCATCCATATGAAATCCAATGAGCAAAGCTTCCCCAATCATGTGCTAGAGATATACCGGATGAATGCATGCCTGATGCATCTCTAAAAGTCACAGTGATTCTCAAAAATGCCATTTACAGCTATTGGATATATCTAGACCAGGGGTGCCCAAACCCCAGCCTGGGGGCCACTTGTAGCCCTCGGGGACTCTCAATCAGGTCCTCAGGGAGCCCCCAGTCTCCAATAGCCTCTGGCCCTCCAGAGACTTGTTGGAGCCCATGCTGGCCTGACGCAACTGCTGTGACAACAGTTCAAGTTCTCACCTGAGCTGTGGGACAAGGCTCCCTCCACTACTTGCTGTTTCACATCTGTGATGCAGCAGTGGCAGTGAAGGAAAGGCTGGCCTTGCTTTGTGCAAGGCCTTTTATAGGCCTTGAACTACTGCAAGACCTTCATTCATTCGTATAATTTCCATCTCTAATATATTCATTTATGTAAATTTATTCAAATTTTAAATTGTAAATTGATTAATTTTTTCCCGGCCCCCAACACAGTGTCAGAGAGATGATGTGACCCTCCTGCCAAAATGTTTGGACACCCCTGATCTAGGCAGCTCACCTTGCCTTGATTACATGGGCAATATACTTCAGTCATAATTTGCCATAGCTTTCAGTTCATTCAATCGCTCAGTGGCTTCCTCTCCCCTTCACTAATGCATGCATGTGCGTTGATAAAACACTGTAAAAAAAAAAAAACACCTTCTTGATCATTGTTTTTGTGATGCTTTAACAATGTTCATGTAGCCTTGCGTAAATTATTGATTAATCACACCACAGCGTAGCAAACTTGATGTGATCGTAGCATCCGCTTGTCTCCAGGTGCATTCAAAGTTCATGAACATAACACTAAAACATGCCACGGAAAAAAAGCTTGATGCATTCATGTGCATGATCACATCAAAACTGTGATGTGTGTGTGTGTGGGGGGGGGGAGGTTTGCAGTGTGTCATCAATCCAAGCTGGCACATCAGTACCACGAACAGGAGAAGATGCAAATAAAATGAAGAAAATCAAATTTGTAGCAAAATTCTGGAAGTTTTAAAGAAATTGTAAGTCATTTGTAATTCGGGAGGAGTGGGTCACAGGACACGGTAAATCACAAAGGAAAAGGACAAAATTCTCTCATCCCTGTAATCAAGCACCTCTCTATTTTGAATCTGAAGTAGATCATCCTGAACATGTTCTCCCTTAATTATGGGTTTTCGGTGGTGACTTTGTCTTCAATATATACTGTGCTTGTATTAAGATCATGCCCGACCCTATGCTGGAGTTGTAAATTATTTTAAACTTTTGTGATAAGTTCAACACACGCGACATTCAATCTAATGTCTTTGAAAAATCAAAGGGAGAACAACACAAGTTAGATATTGTGGTTTCACCTGACTCAACGGAGCAAAAGATTCATGAGATAGAAGCCAGATCCCAATCTGGTTTATTTAGTAATTTTGTGCAAACTACAGACTGTGTTAATCAGGGCTGTAGTTAGCCACCCTAGAGCCTGAGGCAAAGTTAAAAATGATGCCCCCCACATGTCACACCCGGAAGTGATGTCACTTCTAGGTGTGATGTCACACCTGTGGTATTTTTTAATTGAAAAAAATAAAAAATTCACCACCTCCCCCCCCCCCACCCCCAGCCCCCTCCTGCTTGCTCCCCAAGCTTGCTCTGGTCACCCCCAAGCCCCCGGAGCAAGGGGAGCAAGCGGCCAGAGACGGCGAGTGTCATTTTTCTGGCACTTTATTTAAGAGGTGCAAGCAGCGATCACGGGTGGCCAGACTGTGGCCCCCAGGCAGCCGGCAGCCCTGTTCAACTGCTACCCCTGAACCCTCTTTAGCTACGCCACTGTGACGTATTCTCGGCATCACCTGGCAGGACAAAGTTTCAAACAACACAGTCCTGGAACGTGCTGGAATCCCTAGCATGTATGCACTACTGAAACAGAGACGCTTGCGTTGGCTCGGTCATGTCGTGAGAATGGATGATGGCCGGATCCCAAAGGATCTCCTCTATGGAGAACTCGTGCAAGGAAAGCGCCCTACAGGTAGACCACAGCTGCAATACAAGGACATCTGCAAGAAGGATCTGAAGGCCTTAGGAGTGGACCTCAACAAGTGGGAAACCCTGGCCTCTGAGCAGCCCGCTTGGAGGCAGGCTGTGCAGCATGGCCTTTCCCAGTTTGAAGAGACACTTGGCCAACAGTCTGAGGCTAAGAGGCAAAGAAGGAAGGCCCATAGCCAGGGAAGCAGACCAGGGACAGACTGCACTTGCTCCCGGTGTGGAAGGGATTGTCACTCCCGGATTGGCCTTTTCAGCCACACTAGACGCTGTTCCAGAACCACCTTTCAGAGCGCGATACCAGAGTCTTTCGAGACTGAAGGTTGCCAACTAACTGTGTGTTATATTCATTGGTCCTTACAAGGATAAATGGAATACTATCATTATATACCTGCTTAATTTCAGGAAAGCACAACCAAGGAAATGAAGATTACTTTCCAAAAATCTGTCAATGAAAGTACAAGTGAAATTTGCTGTAGGGCTCTGCTGAATTTTCATGAACAAATGTTGTTGTTATTTTGCATCATTTCTATAAAAGAGAAGGTATTTTTTTTCTTTTTGCTGGCTGCATGATTTAGCACCCGTAAGGCACGTTTGCGGGGCTCACTGCCGGACTCCTGCCGGAGCTAGCCCGGCGCCGGCTAGCGCCCAGCGGTCGCCTGGGTTCCGCAGCTCCACGGAACCAGACAGCCGGGCTGCAGAATGGGAGGCGGGGGCATGGCAGGGGGCAGGGGGGAGGCATTCCTGGGAGGGGGAGGCATGGTCGGGGGTGTGGGGTAGGCGTGTTGGGGGAGGGGGAGAGGCTGATCCGCGGAGCTGAGCTCCGCAGGATCCAAGATGCTTGGGTAGGGCTGCTCACCCTACACGAGCGCCTTTACTTTAGCGCCGACATTTGGTCGGCGCTAAAGTGAGTAGCTCCAATGCGGGGCTGCTTCCCTTACTCGGGGGAAGGGAACAAACGTCCCCTTCTCCCAAGGAGCCTCCTGTGGGAGGTAGCGCGGGAGGCGCTGGATCCGGCAGCAGTCCTCCATGGAGGCGCCGGGTCTGGGAGCTCCGGGCAGCTCAGAATTGGGCTGCCAGTCAATTATTTTGCCAGCTTGGTGCCATGACCTGTAATTGTTACCAGTGAACGGTAGATCAGAGTTGGCTATGTGATTTCATCACAAAGCCAAATCAGAGTGAAGGCTATATCCTCTACCTCACTTTAAACGGGTGAGCATTTTTGCCCCATTTTGCAGGTTCCCCTTAGCCTCTCACCCAGATGGGGAGGGATACATGTAGCAAGGTTTATAATGAAATCTTTCATTCAGTATTTTTTTTTCCCCCTAGTAATCAGGGAAGTGGTTATTTGGGCATGCAACTGATTCTAACTTTCTACATCTTGTGTAAGTAACCTGAAATCCACTAGTAAGGCTGCAATCCCATACGCATTTTCCTGGGCATAAGCTCCACCAAACGCAATGGGACTTTGAGTAAACATGCTTAGGATTGGGTTGTAAGTGAATCAGTGGCTTGTGTTTCTATATATAAGCAGTTGTGTTTCTATATTTAACACACACACACACACACACACACACACGTGTCGATTGTTATAGAGTATGCATTGTTTTATGCTACAAAGTCCGTGTAATTGTTTTATGTAACAAAGTCCACGTCATAATCAAGCTTTATGAACAAAACATTTACAGCCTAATCCTACCCTGCACTGGAACAGGCAGGTCAATTGGCTATGCATCCCAGGGTTGGGACTGGCTGCGGTGGCGGTGGGGCAAGGGGAATCAATTCCCCTTACGTTGGGTAACATGGGAGTGGCCCGGATGGGGCTACTTGGATCTGCGCCACCTAAAGAGGTGATGCAGATCTGAGCGTCTCAGAACTAGTCTGGGCCACTCGGGAGCAGAGTCAGGATCTGGCTCCACCCCCCTCCTGTGATCCTGGCTCCACCCCCCTGGCTCCACCCCCCTCCTGAGTCTGGTCTACCCCCCTCCACCCCCCTCCTGAGTCTGGTCTACCCATGGGCCTGTCTGCCGCCCTCCCTCCCCCTGGAGAGAACTACAGTCTCCAGAATGCATTAGGGGAATAGAAGTGCATTGAAAGTGGATTAAAGCTGTAGGGCAGTGGTTCCCAATGTTTTTTTGTTTTTTTCCAATTGCATACCCCTTGGCAGCCCATTTCCATAAATTGTTCCCCTCGTATTAGCAAAATGTTTGTAATTAATACGGTTAATGAATACTGCTGCTATTTCAAATTTACATGTTTTCAACAACTGGTCCATATCTTATAATACGCACACTGATGACCAGAAACTATCAGTTGGTCAGACTTTTGCAGCCAGCTAACTGCCTTCCTTCCTGCCTTGCCAGGCCCACAAGGCATTCTAATACAGATCTGCTTTTTCCCACCATTATTCTGTTCTTTCAAAAGTACCCCTAAAGGTCCTGGTGACTACCCCTGGAGGTACACGTAGCCCAGGCTGGGAACCATTGCTGTAGGGGAAATGCAGCCTTGGATAGGCTGAGATTGAGGTACTCAAATATATTTTGTACTGTTTTTTACCATAATCCAGGCCCCCTCTCATGGCTGGGCCCTGGGCCACATGGGAATTTAGTCCCCCTGCTCCCTCTCTCCTCAGCCTACCCCCCCTCCCAATACTCTGAAGCTTCACCCAAATACCAGAACCTTTAATGAGCTGGAAGCCCTGGGGGTGAGGATGAGGAAAGTGAGCTGGGCTCCCCATTCACAGATTGGCAATTGTGATACCTCCATGACTGACTGAAGTGAGTCATGTTTCTACATACCACTCACACACACACACTTCAATCTTTCACTGACTTAAAATAGGTGCATGATTGTAGGGCAAACTATTTTCATGTCAAGGATATCTTTGGGAGCCTCCATCATCATTGGCCCACTGTCTATTGTTGATGACTCTTCTATGCCTTTGGTCTGCCCTCCAGTCATTTAAATGCCAAGAAGGTATTTGTTTTCTGGTTAAAGATATACTCGAAAAAAAGAAAAAACCTAATTGTCCTACAATATGTTACCAAGAGTTCCAAATATGCCTCTCAAAACCTGTCTGCTTTTAGAACCTGAGTTGTCAAGATATCAGTGGAAGAGGAAGTCCCCTGTGGCTTCCAATGGTTTTTACGGCCAGGAGTAGTCAACCAGGAGCATAGTGGCTATGAAGAATGCCTCATCCTTGAAAATCACTGACAGCCCAATTCTATCCTCAGCGGGGCCACTGGGTTGCCCAAAGGGCAACTGCTGTATCCAGTAGCTCCATTTTCATCCCCTTCCTCCAAGGAAAGCCCCAAGCCCTGCAATGGGGCTTCTCAAATCTGCACCAGCTATTTTGCCAGCACAGACGAGAGAATGTCCATATCGGGTTTCTCAGTCTAGCACATGCCTGATCTTGTCTGATCTTAGAAGCTAAGCAGGGTCAGGCCTGGTTAGTACTTGGATGGGAGACCGCTTGGGAATACCGGTTGCTGTAGGCTTATACCATAGTCTTTCGAGACTGAAGGTTGCCAACCACCAGTCCAACACAAAGGATAGGATCTGGCAGAGCAGGACTCTGCCAGTCCCTCCCCCAGACTCCCACAGCATATCTGCAGACCCACAGCATACCAAAGCGCACAGTGGTTAAAAATTGCTGGTGTAATGCCTCGAGCTCCAGGAGGTTTTGGATCAATCCTGCTTCGACCACCTGTATAAACCCAAAGTTCTTCATTGACCCGAAGATGGGTAGGGCAGCCATTATTATCTATTAGCTGGGACAGTCATGCTTTAGCTCTTTCAGCCTGCCACAATGTCCTCAAACAGGTGGACTGAGAAGCAGGCAACACCAAGAAGAAAAATGGCCAAAGGTAGCATCAAGATCTGAGGAAGGAGAAGAGAAGTGGTCCAGCTCATAACAAACAATAGAGATTGCACAGAGCTGATCTCTTTTTTCTCAGTCAACCAGGGAAAGGGAAGTAACTGTATCTCCTGCAGAAGTTACATGTGCGTGCATCAAAATACAAAAGAGACAAAAGACAAAGCATCAACCAATTATGCAATAATTTACGCTCCCAAATGGTCCCTTCTCCGCCCTTTTGGCAAACAGGCACAAAATTTGTGATTTATGCACGCAAAGAAAACAGGGGACTTTCCACGCCTTCAGTCCTTTCTCAAGAATTCGGCACTGTGAATTATTTCCTGATCCACAGCACAATCATCTTGATCTGAAAGTTCTCTGAGAATTTCCATCGTGTGTTAAAATTGCTATGAGATTAGTGTCCCTCCCTGCTACCACAGAGAGCATAGGAAGCTGCCTTGTACCAAGTCAGACCTTTGAGTCACCCACCCAATGATGTCTCCTTGGACTGACAGCAGTTCTTCAGACAAGCGGCTTTCCAGGTCTGCTTCTTGAGAACTTTGACAAAAGCTGCTGGGAATTGGACCTGGAATTTCCTGGGAAATCTAAGGAGAGTCAGGATGACGTCCAGGTTTAGGAGCTGGACTTAGACCTGGGATATACAGGTTCAAATCCCCACTCAGCTATTAAACTTTCTTGGAAAGGGGAACCATCTACACCGCTTTGAGCTCCTCGGAGGAAGAGTGGTCTAAAAATGTGAAAAAATAAATAACAAAACACTGCACACAAGTGCTCCATCACTAAGATATGTTCCACTTCCACTGGGCCATATATTAGATGGCTTGCATGGAGCTGGGCCAAGAGGCTCCTGATGAGGGCCAGCCCACAGCAGATTGGTGTAGGAGCCCCCATCTCTGTCTACCTACGTGTCTGCACTGCTTCTCCTCCTCAATCCATCCCTGGATTGGAAAAGGACCAGTGAGGAAGAGTGAGGAAGAGAAAATGTGGAGATGAAGGGAGGGATGAGTTAGGATATTAGAGGAGGAGAAGAACAAAAGCTGACACGCCATTGGGTAAGGAGCATATCAGGATGTCCTGGGCCGACCCAGCTCCTTACTGAGACCATTTAATTATCTTCCACCACCACCACTCTTCCCTATATGAATATGACTGAATATGACTGAATAGGGCTCTGGCTATTTCAGATGCCAGCTGTTACCATGAAGAAGTACGGAGTAAAACAAGCCAGGATGGTGTAGTGGTTTGGGAGTTGGACTTAGACTTGGAAGACCCAGGTTCAATTCCCCGCTCAGCCATGAAGCTTCCTAAGTGACCTTGGGCCTGTCTCTCTCAGTCTCACCTACCTCACAGGGTTGTTGTGAGGACAAAAGGAGGTGAGGAACTATACCATCCTGAGCTCCTTGGAGGAAGAGCAGAATAAAAATGAGAAAAGCAAAAACAGACAAACTAGGATCAGAAGTTTTGGATGAAAGCAGATGTTGCTCTGGATTACATAAGGAAATGAAGCCGTTCTGTTACACTGACTTTTTTTTCCCCCCTTCTGAATAACACGAAGCATCTCCTGGCAAGAAGTAAAGTTTTTTAAAAAAAGGAAGTTGGGAAAAAAAAAATCCATTTTCTCCAGCACAGCAGAGCAAGTCTGAAGTAAAAGCAATTCCCTGCATGCCACAACTGTGATGAGGACATTCCCAAGTGCCAGAAGCATTTGCAAGATAAATGGCTCAAGAATGGGGAAGGAAGGAACCAGATTAAGTATTGTGGCAGAGAAAATTTGACTATGACTATTGTCAGTGGGTCAAACCAAAAATGTCCCCGGCAGTGCAATACTATGTGCGCCTACTCAGAAGTAAGCCCCATTGTGTGCCACATGTGTTGAGAATTAACAGCCCAGATGACGTCAAATGCCGTTTGGGGAAAAAAGGATATCGTATCATTAAGGGTCAGAGGTGGTTTGACCTGGAATGCCATCTGATCCCATCTCTTTGCATTCAAGTGGGCACAAAGCAGACCAGTGCAGCTTGGATTGCTGGCAGATTGAAGGGAGGGGGCAGCAGCAGACTCAAGGCGAAAGGCACCCCGAATCCGCTGCCCCCTCCAGACCCCTCGCAATTTGCTGCCAATCCAAACCATTGCAGATGTCTGCACAAATGGGCTGGCACTGCTGAGGGTCAAACTTGGGAAGCTGCAAATCCAGTCACTATTGAACATCTGGTACCACATACAGTGGCAGACCTCCCCAGCCCCGCGCCCCAGGGCAAAGGTCCACGATGGTGCCCCCCGCAGGATGTCGCCACCCCCTGCGCAAATCCCACCCTTACCTGGAGTACACAGTGCCTTGCACGACTCCAGGAAACATTGGGGAATCCTTCTGAAGTTTCCCATATGCTTTAAACTGCTTCCAGAAAACCGGAAGCACAGTTTCTGACCCCGTCAGGAGCTCAGAGAGGCTTCTGCGGGGTCCTAAAGGCACATAAGGCTCGCGCCCGGGGCATTTGCCCCATAGAGTGAATGGGAGTTCCGCCGCTGACCACCTAGATCCCCTCTCCAAAGGTTTTTTTTTTTTCCCCTACTGCTATTTTTGAGAAGGAAAGAAACAGTAGGAGTTCCTTATGAGGAAGAGGAGAAGCTCCCATATTTCAGGGTAAATTAGAGAATCCTCGCCTCTTTCCAAGCCACCACTTTGGAATGCCCTCTGTAGAAGGCTAGTTCAGAACTGAAGCATGCATAGTGAGCCTTTGGCTACAGTTCTATGCACGCTTATGCGGGAGTGAGTCCTATTGAGCTCAACGGGAGGAGTGCGCACTCATAGGATTGCCTAAGTCATCCTTTCTCCGAGTGTCATCACTTGAACCATGCCCTGACAATGCGTAAAGACTTGCGCCCAGAGAATCACTGTGTTCTCTGCCCCAGTTGTCGCCCCGACTATTATTATTATTATTATTATTATTATTATTATTATTATTATTAACAGTATTTATATACCGCTTTTCAACTAAAAGTTCACAAAGCGGTTTACAGAGAAAAATCAAAGAACTAAATGGCTCCCTGTCCCAAAAGGGCTCACAATCTAAAAAGATGCAAATGAATCCCAGCAGAACAGACAGTGCTGGGGTGAGGTGGGCCAATTACTCTCCCCCTGCTAAAAAAAGGAGCAGCCACTTGAAAAAGTGCCTCTTACCCATTTAGCAGGGGTTACCCAATACTGCAGCAGGAAATGAAGAGATTTGGGTCCCTTTGCCCCCCTGCTGCCCCCACACATAGCTATCAAATGAAGCAGGTGCATTTTTAGAAAACCGGCTTGCCAAACCAAACCTGTCCCAAGGCATCTCCCTTGCCAAACAGACCTTGGCTAAAGCCTCCCCGTTGATGAAACTTCTCAGCTGCGGCATAACCTTGTTGCCTTCCTCAACATGAGCAGACAGAGACTTGAGAGAAGAATGAGGAAACCTGGGTGATTCATATTCAAATTTCCTATCATCCCAAAGGGGAAAACACATTCACAAAAATCCCCCCCGAGGGTGAACGGATCTCCGCCAGGTCTCTCGAGGTCACCCACAATCTTGTCCTTTTGGGGCATGTGCTGCTTAAAATAAAGTTTTGTAAAATTGCTCACAAGGGGTGGGAACCTTGAGCATGGAAACAGAACTGCAAAGCTGAGCTGCAGTTGAATGCGACGGGCAGAAATTTAGGTTCCTTTACCTGAGCGCAATTAAGAATATAGAGCAGCGGTCTGAAATTTTCATTTGGAAAATGGATCAGAATCGGCATTGGCGCCGGTCTGAAAGTGGCACTCCCCCAAACTCTTTCCAGTCATGTTTCTCCATAGATTTTGGACTTCTGACCAGTGCTCAAATTAGGGCCAAACGCTAGAAATGAAAGCCAATATCCGTGAAATGCAATTTCTCCTGCAGGCTGCCACCCTCAAGAACTTATTTGCCATATCTTGAACCAGTGGAAGGTCCTATTTTAATGAAATAAAGCTGGTCTCATTGGGATTGTATCTAAATAAAGTTCATCAGGATTCCGTAAAAGGTAAAAGCTTCCCCTGCACAGTCATGTCTGACTCTAGGGGGCAGTGCTCATCTTGTCTCCAAGCCAAGGGAGCCAGCATGGTCCGAAGACATCTTCCGTGGTCATGTGGCCAGCATGACTAAGCGCCAAAGTGCACAGAAAGCTGTTACCTTCCCTCCTAAGTGGTACCTATTTATCTATTTGCATTTACATGCTTTCGAACTGCTAGGTTGTCGGGAGCTGAGGCAAGTAATAGGAGCCTACCCTGTTCCGCAGCACCAGGGTCTCAAACTCCTGGGCTGCCGACCTTCCAGCCGACAGTCCAGTGTCTTTAACCAGGTGTCCCTAAAGTGAATGGGACAAGTTAACTGTGGCTAACTCATGTTCCACTAATTTCATTAGGACTGACGCATGAGTCATGACGTCCATTGGATACAACTCACTAGTCTGTAGGCTGGTCAAGTGACTGAGTTTTATGCACACGCTAGACATAACTTGGTCCTGCTTTTTGCAACTGTAACAACCACAGGTTGCATTCTCCTTGTTCCGTTCTAGCCCCAGGTAAAACCCTACTATCTTCTGCAGACAGACAGATGGAAAGATATCTCTGTGCCATTTTCCCAGGTTGGGTATAAAGGCTAGAATTTTCCAGAAACTACCAAGCATTGCTGAGAAACTAGGAGACGTGGTGACCTCCACATTTCTCAGAGACTGAACTGCCAGCAGTGCCCCCCAAAGTGCTATTATATCCATGGAGAATCACTCTCCTACCTCTCATAACCTGCACCCTATAGTTGCAGGGTTACATTCTGTGCCACAATTCCTGCTCAGCTGCCTTGAACGCATTACACAGCTAGAGGAGTTCAAAGGCCCGACTGGACATTAAAATTTTGTTTCTGAATCACACACTTCTGCATTTTTCAGTAGCTGCCTGGAGCGTACTAAGCTCCAGGGGGTGTCTGAGTTAGCTTTGTGTGCTCACAAATGGGAAACCAGTCTGCAAGTTTCATACCAGCCTGCACCCTGGGTTCTTTGACCTATTCCACAGCCCACAATCACTTAGAATGTTGCCCAGGTGGTCCATTTGTTTTTGGTAAAGCAGCTACCACGTTTTCCAGACTCACAAAGAGAGTCTGGTCCAACAAGAAGCTGACTGAACATACCAGGATCCAGGTCTACAGAGCTTGCGTCCTGTGTACACTTCTGTACTGCAGCAAGTCATGGACTCTTCACTCACAACAGGAGAGGAAACTGAACGCTTTCCACATGCGCTGCCTCCAACGCGTTCTCGGCATCACCTGGCAGGACAAAGTTCCAAACAACACAGTCCTGGAACATGCTGGAATCCCTAGCATGTACGCACTGCTGAAACAGAGACGCCTGCATTGGCTCGGTCATGTCGTGAGAATGGATGATGGCCGGATCCCAAAGGATCTCCTCTATGGAGAACTCGTGCAAGGAAAGCGCCCTACAGGTAGACCACAGCTGCGATACAAGGACATCTGCAAGAAGGATCTGAAGGCCTTAGGAGTGGACCTCAACAAGTGGGAAACCCTGGCCTCTGAGTGGCCCGCTTGGAGGCAGGCTGTGCAGCATGGCCTTTCCCAGTTTGAAGAGACACTTGGCCAACAGTCTGAGGCTAAGAGGCAAAGAAGGAAGGCCCATAGCCAGGGAGACAGGCCAGGGACAGACTGCACTTGTTCCCAGTGTGGAAGGGATTGTCACTCCCGAATTGGCCTTTTCAGCCACACTAGACGCTGTTCCAGAACCACCTTTCAGAGCGCGATACCAGAGTCTTTCGAGACTGAAGGTTGCCAACCAACAGGTCCATTTGTTGCCTTTCAGACGATCAGGCGGATCTGTTTAGTACCTAGGATGATACACCTCTGGAATAACACAGTTGCTATGAGGGAGCATCCCTTTTCAGATATCTTGCCAAGGTGGTCCACGCTTTGGTAACCTCCAGGATCGGTTCATGCATGCTACGTGGGGCTGTTCCTGAAGCTGATTCACGTGGGTGGCTGCTGCAGACCCCACAGTTCATGACCAATATATGGCCATAATGGGTGGGTGGGTTCTGCACTGGTTGCGTTGCCCCAGGCCTGCACTCTGCCCATATCCTTCCAGGGATGACTCTATTTGAAGATTTAAAGCCCAATCCTGAGTTTTGTGCACCGGCCCTATGCTGGCTCCGAGTATCACAAATGTGCTGTAAGGCATGCCCTCGACATTCAGTGCTAGGTCTGTACTGGTGCCAGCTCAGCGCCAGTCTGCGCTAAGCCCAGCACCAGCCAGAAGCCTGCCGCCTGGGGGAAGGGACGGGCTCCAGGTGGCAAGAGGAAGTTAGGGCAGGGGGAGGGGGAGCGGACCGTGGGGTGGGGGGGAGTGGGGCAGGACTGGCGTAGATTCAGAACCCCGCATCAGACCACCTGGCCCAACACAGGGCCGGCAAAATAGCTGGCACAGAGTTGAATAGCCCCATTGCAGAGCCTGCACCTTTATCCACATGTCTCCTTCCCCCAGGGCGATGCCAGAGGTTGCCCAGCGTGCTTACAATACAGCGGTCACCATTTTGGTGCCACTGGGCACCGGGCATCTCAGGATTGGGCTGTTTCATTTGTACTGAATCTTCCACGCTTTGGACTATTTTAGCCTGTTCATTTGATTGACTCATCTACTATCATACATAGATGAGCCAATATAGTCCTGCACATGTGTTTGCTCAGCATACGGATGAATGCCTGAAAGAGGGGAGTCAGGAACACAATGTTTGAGTCTATGCCTTTGGAGTCCTGTCTGCATGAGCTCCCATGTATACACGTCTCAATATGCATCACTTCTGACTAGGGATACAGGTACGTCCCAGTGTGTGAAGCTGAGCATTCATGCACATTCCAAGTCAATGTCCCTGGAAGACTCTACAG
>NC_089830.1:18221587-18234087 GCF_035046505.1 Tiliqua scincoides | reverse complement strand
ACTTCTGGCTCAAGTGGCATTTGTAGACTATTGCCATGCTTTCATCTGCATGCCAGGAACACCGCGATACAAACTGGCATGCATGACCAGGCTCACAGTATACAGAATAAAGACGCTGCTTTCTCCCCCTCCCCCGCCCCTTATCAAGTTGCCCTGACTCTGCTTATTTCAGGCAGTGGCTTCATTAGGGTTTGCTTCACCCGGTGTGGGAGGTCAGCACATCACCCCTATGATGGACCTCCTCCCATGCAGTGGGCAGGCAATGCCCCAGGTTGGTTGGCAACCTTCAGTCTCAAAAGACTATGGTAGAAGCCTACAGCACCCGGTATTCCCAGGCGGTCTCCCATCCAAGTACTAACCAGGCCTGACCCTGCTTAGCTGCCAAGATCATGGTAGAAGCCTACAGCACCCGGTATTCCCAGGCGGTCTCCCATCCAAGTACTATAATAATATAATAATAATAATAATATACAGTATTTATATACCGCCTTTCTTGGTCTTTATTCAAGACTTTATTCAAGGCGGTTTACACAGGCAGGCTTATTAAATCCACGCAGGGATTTTTACAAATTGAAAGAAGGTTCTCTCTTTCAAGAACCACCACATTCAAGCTGTTACACTCCGATCTGGTTTAACATTCTGGCCTCCATCCTCCCACGCTCCAAGCAGATGGAACAGCTCAGCTGCAGCTTGCCAGCTGCTTCAAGGTCGCACGGTGCCGGTGGCCTCGAACTGGCGACCTTGTGGATGTTAATCTTCAGGCAAATGGAGGCTCTACCCTCTAGACCAGACCTCCAGGCCTGACCCTGCTTAGCTTCCAAGATCATGGTATAAGCCTACAGCACCCGGTATTCTCAGGCGGTCTCCCATCCAAGTACTAACCAGTCCTGACTCTGCTTAGCTTCTGAGATCAGACAAGATTGGGCATGCACAGGGTAACAGTGGTAATGTATCATTGCCCCACCCCACTGGGGTTTTTTTTTGCTATAACTTTTAATAGAGATATTTCAATGTGGTTTGTTTTGTGGCATTCTGCATGAAACTACATGATATACAACATGATGGTATTATTTAAAAGCACCAAGATTTTAAAAATTTTGTCCAATAGCGGTGTCACCCCTCCTAGGTGCGTCACTCGGTGTGCCCGCACGTCCCACATCGCATGTCTAGCGATGCCACTGATTTCAAGCGCACACGCACAACCGGACACATCCAGAATCAGGTGAATTTTCTAAGCAGTCACCTCAGTCTCTTGCAGATCAGCCATTTTCAACCACTGTGCCATGGGCACACCTGTGTGCCGTGAGTGGTCCACAGGTTGCGCCGCAGGAATTTGGGGGAAGCTCATTTATTAGTTGGACCAATAGGAGATGTGAGCCCCTCGCCAGCAGCATGGTGTGCCTTGTCAATTGTCAAAAACCTGATGGTGTGTCTTGACAATTTTAGTGCCTTGTCAGTGTGCCACGAAATGAAAAAAGACTGAAAATCACTGGCCTAAGATATCAGCTGAGCCAATTCCTCCTCTGCAAATTAACTCATCCTGCTATTAAAAATTAGCTGTTCACTCCCTTTTCCATATTCTACCCTCTGTGCCAGCAATGGGCACCTTAATTAAGCAGCTTCTTTGCAGAATTTTAATCCCCCGTGGTGTGCAATACAAGCTCAACTCAGCTGGCTTCACGAAAGGATTACACACATTGGTGGAGGAGGGTAGGTCTATCAACAGCTACTAAGTGACGTTAGCTTAATGGAACCTCCAGCTTCAGAAAGAATGTAGCTTTGAATGTCAGTTGGTGGGGGACAAACAATGAGGAAGCATAGACCCCTCCACGGTATCTCAGTAGCTGGAAACAGAACGCTGGTTTAGATAGATTCAGCAAGACTCATCTAGAGCTTCTCATGTTGCCAATTTGCTGCTGTCAGCAGGTTGTAAAAGAGATCTCCCAAGATGCTTTGCAGATCTGCAGGTGGAAAGATAACTCAGGAGAGTTGTGTAGGGAATGGGGTCGCAGCTCAACAGTAGGGAACTTGCTTTGAAATGAAAAAAGGTCTGGGTTTAGTCCTCATTATCTCAAGATAGGACTGAGAAGAGCTCCTTTCTAAAACCCTGGAAAGCTGCTGTCAGTCAGTGTAAAGTGGTTCTCAAACTTTTTAGCACGGGGACCTATTTTTTAGAGTGACAATCTCTTGGGACCCACCAGATGTCATTAACCTGGAAGTGATGTCAAAGCCCAAAGTGACACCATCAGTTTAGGCTTCAAACCTAAGCTGCGATCAGCCGAAGGTCTCATTATGCAGCAAGCTTCTGCTGTCATTTTGCATAGCTCAGAATTCAAACATTTCAGTTCAGAAGTCGAAGCAGAACGTAGACTTGTATCTCCAACCACACAGCCCTCCTTCCCACCTTTCCAGCATCCCGCCTTTCCACATATTCAGGGCAAAACATCATGCCTCTCTCCCTCTGGGAGCCCACCCTATCCTGTGGCTCTGCATCCTGTATTTTCATTTCTGCATTTTCAATGGCAGCTGAGCTAGGTGCTATGCAACCCACCTGAAATTGGCTCTTAACTCACCTAGTGGTTCCCAACCCACAGTTTGAGAAACTGTGACAAAAGACAATAGACAATTCTGAACTAGGTGGACCAATCTGTCTTGGGAGAATGCAGCTTCAGGTGACAAGCTAAAGCACTTGCTTGGTGGTAGCCCATATGTTGTGCAGTGGGGAAAGGCCCCAGATTCATCCATGCTATCTCCAAGTAAGGCTGAGAAAGACCTCTATGAGAAACCCTGGAGAGCAATGACCGGTCAGTGTAAATCTTAGAGTCTAATCAAGTTAAATGGTCCCAACAGTTCAGAACACTCAGCAGAAGTTTCCTATGTTCCTTGACCACCAGGACATTTCATGTTCCCATTCCACATGTTCAACCTATGCTATCTCCAACCACCAAAGAGGACTACTGTCTGGGTTCCTCTTTGGTTCATGAGTCTGCAACCCTACCTATCTCTATCGTGGCTTCTCACCATCCCCAAAGGGAATGTTTATCAGTCCAATGCCAGAGGTCAGGCAGCTGGGCAGGTGAAAGGAGAGGTGGCCTTCTGCCATGAGTCAGTTAAGAACATATGGCAAACCATTGCTGTTTATTTGGAGGAAAGGAAATGAGTACCATGTGAAGTGGACCACATTTTCAGTAGGGACCACAAAGCATGCATGCCTCTTGGAGCACTGTGAGTACTGTTCACTTCAGGCTGCCGTCCTTCATCACTGTCGGCATATGATAAATTTATCCAGCAGGGGAGCCCATCACCCCACAGGCTGCAATCGTTTCCTTTTTCTCTTGTCAGAGGAATCCAACATTGTTAACAATTAACTTTTGGCGAGAAAAACCAGGCTGGGCTGGATTGGAATTTAAGCAATTTTGTTTTTTGGGGCTTTTGTGGTTGCCATTTTATGTTGTCACATTTTCTCCCCAGGGGTTGGGGGAGAGTGATAGCCATCAACTGAACATCTGGTGAGACACTCCAGTGACAGTTCTAGGCCAGGACTTGGCAAGCGCCAAGCTTGCTGAACTTTGTTTATTATTTTAGATCCACCGAGTGGAACCAGGTGTTGCAAAACAGTAGCACCTGTTGGGGGGTGCACCTGTGGGGGGGGGGTGCACACATGCTCAGGATTAAGGAAGTAGGTGCTTCTGAGCACTTCTCCAAGCCAGGAGAACCATCCTACTGGATTGAGCCAAAGGCCCATCTAGTCCAATCTAGTCCCCTCTAGTCCTCAGTGGTCCTATCTAGTCCCATCTAGTTCACAGTGGTCAAGTCCAAAAGCAGGAGAAAAAGGCATTCCCCTCTCTCATTGCCCTACAACAGCAGTTCAGAGGGACACCACTTCTCAACACTGCCCCTTTTTCAAATTTCCCTCCCCAAAATGGCCATATGTGTTTTGTGCTCTTATATCATCCCATCCAGGACATCCCATCCAGGACAACACAGTCCTGGAATGTGCTGGAATCCCTAGCATGTATGCACTGCTGAAACAGAGATGCCTGCATTGGCTCGGTGATGTTGTGAGAATGGATGATGGCCGGATCCCAAAGGATCTCCTCTATGGAGAACTCGTGCAAGGAAAGTGCCCTACAGGTAGACCATAGCTGCGATACAAGGACATCTGCAAGAGGGATCTGAAGGCCTTAGGAGTGGACCTCAACAGGTGGGAAACCCTGGCCTCTGAGCGGCCCGCTTGGAGGCAGGCTGTGCAGCATGGCCTTTCCCAGTTGGAAGAGACACTTGGCCAACAGACTGAGGCAAAGAAGGAAGGCCCATAGCCAGGGAGACAGACCAGGGACAGACTGCACTTGCTCCCGGTGTGGAAGTGATTGTCACTCCCGAATCGGCCTTTTCAGCCACACTAGATGCTGTTCCAGAAACACCATTCAGAGCACAATACCATTCAGAGTCTTTCGAGACTGAAGGTTGCCTACTTACTTATCATCCCATTGCTTCATATGTAGTTGACTTTGGGGGGTATATGATGCAGCCACCTTGCCAAGCAGATGTGGATCTGGTCTCTGCCTGGACGTTCAGACCACCTGGGAGCCTGCCTTGAGCTCCACCACGCAAGACAACAGGGATGTAAATGGCCTAGTTAAGGTAGGTATACTGGCTCAGAAGTCCCATTAAAGTCAATGGGGCTGGCTCCCAGGTAAGTGTGGAGAGGCTTGCAGCCTTAGTGAGTGTGTTGTCACACTCAAGAGAGAAGTTCTCTTGGGCAACTCTCCAGCTTCAATTTCCTTGGGTGAGAGCTCTCGTAGAGACATATGTGCCTTTGCAATACTCTCTTTCCAAACATGCAAGCTGCACGTAAATGGAGACACTCTCCAAGGTTTGTAGATCTCCCAGTGGGAGATCTACAGCTTCGACTAGGAACTCTACTGTCTCTTCCCACCCATTCCAACTGCTGAACTGCTGTTCTCACTCACTTATACAACTATTAGTTCTTTTTCCCTAAGCCAGAGTGGCCTTATATCAGGGCCGGCCCCTTGGCAGAAACCATGGCGTGTCACACACAGCCAGGTGCCAGCTCTGAAAGAAAGATTTTGCTAGTCCTTCCTGTCCAGTGAGATCCAACTACCAGCCTGTCTAGGCAGGCCAGTTCAGGGCTTCTTCATTCCAGCCTCAATTCCAGCAGCTTGCCGTGTGAAGCAGCTTCTAACTCTAGCCCCGGAAGATGTTACTTTCAAGCTCTATTGGGTATCTTAGTCAACCCGCAACTCCAGGATACAGTGGGCCCTCAGTATCCACAGGGGATCAGTTCCATTACCACCACCACCACCCCACAGATTCCAAAATCTGCTGATGCAGAAATCCACAGGGGGCAGGGTCACCTATCTGAAGGTCACACTAGCCTTCCAGGCTCTTCAGAAGGATGCCCAAACACGACCAGAATGCATTTCTGATTCACAACAGTGGCTTCCAGTCATGTCCAGGAGATGTTCTGAGGTACAAGGAGGCCACATACAACCTCCCTGCTCCTTGGAACACCTCCCAGGTGCAATCGGAAGTCGCCAACACAAACTGAAAGCGGCTTCCGGTCATGACCGGGTTGCCCTGAGGCCCTTTGAGGTATGGGCTCAGCATCGCAGATGCTCAAATCCTCAAATGCTGCGCCCACAGATAAGGAAGGCCCACTGTATTCCTCACTATCAGGAGTTCATTTCATAGAGCAGGGGTCTCCAAACCTCGGCCCGGGGACCAGATGCGGCCCACAGTGAGCCTCTATCCGGCACGCAGCCAGCCTCTCATCCCTTGAAAGCCTCTGGCCCACTCGACTGAACATGACCAGAGCTGTGCTCTGATTGCACCTGGAGGGTGTTCTGAGGGCCGGAGAGGCTGAGTGAATGAGCCCACTCATTCATTTACTCATTCATCTAAGTTCCATCTCTAATTTATTTATTTAAATTTTATATTTAAGTTTTTTTTCCGGCCCTCAGCACTGTGCCAGATATTTCATGTGGCCCCTGGCCAAAAGGTTTGGAGAGCCCTGTCATAGAGATTTGTTCCCACTGATTACCAGGAAGCATCAACCAACAACCCCAGGCTATTAACCAGCAATTTGCCTCCACCACAAATGGTTGGCCAATAGCCAGAACAGTAGCAACACATATATTACTGTTTTAAGCATTGTTTCCTTTGCTCCAGCAATACCTTGCTTGCAAGCACTCTTCATCTCCTTTTGGGTTTTTGTGCTTCCATTTCAGAGCCACAATTTCCCTGCAATGACACCAGCCCCATGGGATCTCTGTTGGTTAAGATAATCATTTTAAAAAAAAAATAATAATTCTCCAAGCCTGAATTTTTCTGAGCAATTATCAGCTCAAGTGCCAGAGGGGGAATTCAGCACGTTGCGTGCCACGGTGACAGGTAGCTGCAAGAGAGCTGCATTTTCCTCCGAGACGCCGAAAGACGCCCCAGCGCCGCTTGGTGGATCTGACCTCAGGAGCTGAAGGGTGAACTTTCACCTAAAAACCCGGCAACCTGCCAGAACATGAACGCCGAGAAACGGGAACTTCACCCCTGCCAGCAGATATGGTGGAGCAAATGCTTATGATAACTAGTCTTGAGTAAACGTTCTCTTGCTGGCGACTGACACAATCATGTTATTAACTGAGTAGAGATGGTGGAGAATTTCATGGGGCTAGTGTTTCGAAGAGTATCCTTAGAGGTTGGAAAGCCCACCCCCCTTTAAAAAAAAACAACACAAGTGAATTCCCGGTCTCCAAAAAATCTTGATCCATCCAGCTCGGTACCTACACATTTCACATTTTTTTATAACACTGCCCTTCCTCCAAGGAGCTCCAAGGTAGTGTACATGGTTCATTTTCGTCCCCACAACAACCCTGTAAGGTGAGACTGAGAGACAGTGACTGGCCCAAGGTAACCCAGGAAGCTTAGTGGCTGAGTGGGGATTTGAAACTGGTTCTTCCAGGTCTAACACCAGAATCCCAGTGCCCAGAAGGCCCTCTGGGGCCTTAAAACATCACTTCAAGTTTTGCAAAAAAAAAAAAAATCTGAAGTGACCTTCTAAGGTAGCCATTTTCAACCACTGTGACGCAGCAACTTGGTGTGCCATGAATAGTCTTCAGGTGTGCCACAGGAGTTTGGGGGAGGGTCATAAGAACATAAGAACAGTTCCACTGGATCAGGCCATAGGTCATTCATTAGTAGGGCCTTGGGGGATGTGAGTCCCCCACCTGCAACATGGCAATTGTCAAAAAACTCATGGTGTGCTTGATAACAGTAGCACCTTGTCAGTGTGCCAGGAGATGAAAAAGGTTGAAAACCATTGTTTTCAGTGGCCTCCCAGAGGCCTCAGAAGACCCTCTGGATGTGACCGGAGCATAGCTAAAGTTAATGGGGGTACACCAACTCTAGAGACGCCACTGCATTTAGGTTGCACATGTGGGAATGTCATTCATTCTGTATGGTCTGGTAGGGGAGGAGGTCCATCAGGGGGGGTGACACAATGAGTTATTGCACCTGGTTATGTAGACCCTAGTGATGCTTCTGGCCTAGAGCATCTTAGGGGGCAATCCTCACCAACTTTCCAACACTGGCATAACTTTGCAAGTGGGGCATGTGTTGCACCCTGCAGTTGGAGGGCAATCACGGAGGCCTCCTCAAAGTAAGGCAACATTTGTTCCCTTAAATGGGAATTGCACTGCCCTTAGCTCGGTGCTGTAAAATTTGTTAGGATCGTGCCCTTCGTGTTTAAGAGGAAAGGAGGCATATAAATCTTTTAAATAAAATACATAAGTGCACCAATCACTTATTTTGGGGCTTGAGTAGACGGTGAATTCCATTCATCCTCTTCAAACACTCCCTTCAAACAGTTGGTCAGCCCTGCCAAGGGAAAGATATTACTATGTATTAAAACTGGCAGTCTGCACCCCTTCATGTGCATACGTTGCTTTAATGAATGAGTCATATAAGCAAAGTCTCTACTCCAGGTTTCTCCTCTAGTACCTCCCGTTACTCAGGGCCTGAATATTGTTGGCCCACCTACAGGCAAGAAAGAGGAAGGACATGACACATTTCCTAAAGCCTTTTCTGTTAAATTGTTGGTAAGGAATTGTCCAGCTGTTGTTAAGAGCTCTGGATACTAGAGGGAGGGTCGATCTCATCACCTAGATCAGGGATGGCAAACTTGTTTCATACACCGTTAGAGAGCCGGAAGTGACCTCGTTAAGCAGAAAGTGACATCATTAAGCAGGTGATGACCAGAAATAAGAATTTTGCTATCACTTAGGAACTCATTAGCTGCAAATGACAGAAAATGTGGAAATCTTGTTCATATTCCAGATATGGGAGAGCCCAATAATCAAGCTAGGAGAGCCCAATTATAATGGGGGCCTGATAAATTGCTTCCTTGGGCCACAATCGGCCTGCAGGCCTTATGTTTGACACCCCTGATCTAGATGCTATAGTAGCCTTGTAGGAAAAAAGTTTTATCCTCCTTCCCTTGCTAGGCTGTGACCATAAATCTGGGCACTAGGGGGAGCAGATCAATCCAAAAGTTATATTAGAGTGCTAGCTTCTGCATGTTTACCCAGAAGTAAATGTCCCTGTGCTTAATAGGACCAACTGCCAAGTAAATTGATTTAGGGTTGTAACCTTAATGTAATAACATCTTGCCTCTCAGGTAGCTGTAGGGCGAGACAATGGCCTAGACCAGCCATTTTCAACCACGATGCCACGGAAAAATGGTCCGCATATGGTCCACAGGTGTGCCACAGGAATTTGGGGGAAGGTCATTTTTATTAGTGCCAATAGGGGATGTGAGCCCCCCCCCCAACTGGCAGCAAGGTGTGCCTTGTCAATGGTAAAAAAAAAAAAAACCTGATGGTGTGCCTTGACAATGTTAGTGCCTTGTTAGTGTGCCATGAGATGGTTGAAAATCACTGACCTAGACATTAATCTACATCCCCTAGGAACATTTTTCAGTTTGCCTCTTGCTACGCCAGACGCATCATCCCTGCGGAGGGGCTTCAAGTTTCAAAACGCTCCTGCTGATGAACTCACTGCTTCTGCTGTGAGAGCCATCCTGGGGCTCTGCTCCTCCTCAGCTACAACCTCCTGATTTTAGAAATGGGCTATGTCAGAATGCCAGATGCAAGGGAGGGCACCAGGATGAGGTCTCTTGTTATCAGGTGTGCTCCCTGGGGCATTTGGTGGGCCGCTGTGAGATACAGGAAGCTGGACTAGATGGGCCTATGGCCTGATCCAGTGGGGCTGTTCTTATGTTCTTAACTACAATTCCCAGGAGGCCTTGCAGGTCTTCTTGTTGTATGGTGTGCTCCCTGGGGCATTTGGTGGGCCGCTGTGAGATACAGGAAGCTGGACTAGATGGGCCTATGGCCTGATCCAGTGGGGCTGTTCTTATGTTCTTATATGGGCCATAGGCAGTGACTCTTCTCTCAGCCAACTTATGGAGATCATCACGGTTAGTTGCCTTTCAGGGTCATTGTAAGAATAACATCTGATACCCTTTGCTCTCAATGCAAAGTACAGTATAAGTGCTAAGGGTCAATCATTTCATAAGATTCCACCCGGAGTTAAGAAAATCAATGGCATTTTTTTCTCCAAAAGGACTTCACCTAGAAGGCTGAACCTGAAGAATATATTTACACAGATATATGGAATTGCATCCAGAATATGGCCCCACCACAGATGTAGCTTTCACCATGTGCTTCTCTGCAGAGACATCACCAGGTTGGCATCACCTGGAGGCCAGTGTGTCACTCCCATGATGGACCTCCTCCCATGCAGTGGGCGGGGCAAAGATGTGGGTGGGGCAAAGTGGGCGGGGCAAAGACCTTTGCCCTGCCGTGCTGGTGTTGTGGTCATAACTTTCAATAGAGATATTTCAACACAGTTTGTTTCATTGCATTCTGCATGAAATGAAGCATCAAATTATATATATAACAGGATGGTATTATTCTAAAATGCCAAAGTTTTAAAAATTTGGGCCAGTAGTGGTGTCACCCTCCGTGTGCCCCTGTGTGCCCCATGTGTCCTGTGTCACCCCTGTGCGGCCCGCACCCCCCCCAGCGATGCCACTGCTTCTCTGGTCCGACACATCTTCAGAGACGCTTGGAAACGAGCTTCGCTCTCCATTGTCGCCTTTCGATTTTGGTTCACATGAAACGGCTTGCCTGGAGGATCTCTCACCAAGCTGACAAATCCTAAGGGTTTACATTTCAGATTTTGAAATCTTTGCTCAAGGTTACTTGGTGCTGACTAATATAAGCCTTATCTTGTCAAGCTCAGAAAAAAAGTTCTTGCCAGGCCTTAATCCAGCTTGAGTGTGGCATCCAAACAGCGTGGGGATTTCTTCAGCCTCATGGTAGCCTGTGGACAGAACATTCAGGACCAAACCCAGAGATATAATGAGGTGATGAAAAGTACACTACAACAACACAACAACCACCAAGTCAGGCCTCCCACGCTCTGCAGCAAGTGAGAGTCAAGCTGCCCTTCTCTACCATTGTTCTGTTTCTCTTGTGTATCAAATACACACCCAAAGACACTCTGGTCACACCAAGAAAACAAACTCCATCACTCAGATGGAAAGTAAGTCAAAAGTCCATTGGGCACCTTCCTGCGGGGGGGGGGGGGTGTTTGTGTTTCATCATAAACTTGATGAGCCACATGGGTAGATGTTCAGAAACCTCCCCAAGAGATTTCTAGTCTCATACAAACTTGCTGGACTCCCCTTGAATATTCTCATGCATTTCTTCATGGGAGGAATGAAGCCAGTTTTCAACTTTCAATTTATCCTCAAGGGTTCTCCTTCCTTCCTTTCAGGGAAGGATCCTGGGGAGGGGATTCAGCTTTCACCACCCCCACCATGATCTTCAAGCCCAAGGTTTCCCAAACTTTGCTGCGCTGTGACCCACTTCATCCTCTGCAGTGTGTCGCGATGCTCCTGGTAGTGCTAGAGATCTCTCCTGGCTGGTGACCCACCTCTACAGGCCTTTGCGGCTCTCCGAAGCCTCCATAAGCCGCTTCCAGTTGTTGGAAGCAAACCAGAACGGGCTTATGGAGGCTTATGAGGGCCATTCTGAGGCCCGCAGAGACCTGTAGAGTAGGTTGCTGGACTGGAAGAGGGCACTGGTGAGTAGTGGGGCTTCTGAAATCGCTCATATTTAGAGCCAAACCAGTGCCAGGACAGGCGGGGCAGCCCATATTGTGATCCACTGTTCTTGGGCAGGAGGTCTGGTCTAGAGGGTTGAGCCTCCATTTGCCTGAACATAACATCCGAAGGTCGCCAGTTCGAGGCCACCAGCACCGTGCGACCTTGAAGCAGCTGACAAGCTATTCCATCTGCTCTGAGCATGGGAGGATGGAGGCCAGAATGTGTGGCCAGATCAAGAAAGAAACACCTGAATGTTGTGGTTTCTTGAAAGATAGAAACCTTCTTTCAAATTGTAAAAATCCCTACGGGGATTTAAAAATTGCCTGCCTATGTAAACCGCCTTGAATAAAGTCTAAGGAGAAATCTGAGGACCAAGAAAGGCGGTATAGAAATACCTGTATTATTATTATTATTATTGGGCTCATGATCCACACTTTGGAAAGCTCTGTCCTAGGTTGTCCAAGCCTCCTTTCTTCAGGGCAATTTCCTAGAGCCCTCAGAACTCAGCATTACCATCCTTTCTCATCACAGTGCTCTAAACTGGGCTTTAAAAGCCCTCTGGACAGTCAATGCAAATGCTGGCCCCTCCCCTTCCTGAGCTACATCCTTTCCTAGGCTTTCCTGTTACCTTAAAAATGGAGAAAGCCTGGTCCATCTTGCCTACCATGGACTGGATCATGTTGCAACTTTCAGAGGCCTGGAAGTGGCCTCTTTGGCCTCTAGGTAGCCCACCTGATGTTCTCTGAGCTGGATTGCCCCATAACCGGGGGCAAACCCAGACACTAGGAGAGATGCTGATTTAAATGGACCAATGGACTGATGGAACTGGATACAACTTTCTCTTTTTCTTCCTAGGGTTATCCATTACAAACCGATCAGAACAACACACAGCTTGTTTCTCAGGGTGAAGCTCTGCTTTGATCAGCGCCATCATCCCTCACCGTTTAACAGCACCTTCCATTGTTTCAGAGTTCTGAGTCTCAACTCTACACTTGCTGGTGATGACCAATGCATGACCAACACACGGTGTGATGATAACACAGAGATTGCACTCCAGGACGACCAAGGTGACAGAGCTGTGAAACCACTTGCGCCACCTGAGCATGCCTTGCCAGGCGCAATTGTTTGGTTTCTTTGGAAACCCAGTTCGTTTGCTTGGAAAGCATGCGCACAAGAGTCAGGGTGGCTTTGGTTCGAGTTCGGAGGAATTTCCACCGCGATCCCAGTGATTTCTGAGTCAGGGTAGAATAGGGAGCAGGACTCTGAAATCACACGCACGCTCACAGTCTGAACAGACCATTTGGGAAAGTGC
>NC_089830.1:18191587-18216587 GCF_035046505.1 Tiliqua scincoides | reverse complement strand
CATGTTATTATGTTATTGACATATTGCAATGTCATGTTATCATGATACAACATGAAATAAAGGAAGTGTTAATACGACTCAGCTCACATTTCCATGTATCATAATACAGTCACCCCTGCTAACTGGGTAAAAAGGCACTTTTTCAAGTGGTGCCCCTCTTATATTTAGCAGGGGGAGGATAACCATCCCTCTTCACCCCAGCACAGTGTCTCGAACCAATCAGGGGCACACATTTTATTTATTTAATTAATTAATTTTGATTTTTGTCTGGGGGACTACAAATCTTTGACCCCCAGGTAGCAGATAGATGCCTTAGCTATGCCAGTGACTGGGGGGGCAGCAGAGCAAGTCGGTTTCGAACTGCTGGGGGAAGGACGTGGGTTCCTTCCAATTTTCACTTTTAAAAAGCCCGGGCATGATGTCACTTCCGGTTGAGACATCATTTCCCTGGCAACATTTTGAGCTTGGCACTGGGCTACGCAATCATTAGCTACGCCACTGTCTGCAGGTGTGCCGCAGAAGTTTGGGGGGATGGTCATATATTAGTAGGGCCATTGGGGGATGTGAGTCCCCCACCAGCAGCATGGTGTGCCTTGTCAATTGTCAAAAAACTGATAGTGTACCTTGACAATTTTAGTGCTTGTCAGTGTGCCATGAGATGAAAAAGATTGAAAATGGCGGCCCTAGATGTATACATTTAGTATATGAAATATGCAACTGTATAGATTGCTTAGGTATCCTTATATCCCCCTGACTCTTCTTCTTAGTCATCTCGTAAACAGATATATTTTAGTTTTTTGTGTGTTTTTTTTAAAGGCTGCTAACTGGGTTTTCAAGTGAGTGCTCCTCTTATATTTGGCAGGGGGAGAGTAACTGGCCCTCCTCACCCTACATTGTCTTTTCTAGTGGCTGGTGTTCTTTTGCATCTTTTTAGATTGTGAGCCCTTTTGGGACAGGGAGCCATTAGTTGTTTGATTTTCTCTATAAGCCACTTTGTGAACTTTTCATTGGAAAGCGGTATATAAATGTTGTCGCTATAATAATTTGTGTTTGTATTGTGTTCTTAATGTATTTTTTCTAACATGAAGAAAAAAATTAAATAAACCTTTACACCACTTTTCAACAAACACAACATTTTACATAGATAAATGAGTTGAAGCGTGCAGGAGCTCTCCCCCTCCCCTTCAGGTGTGATCCTGGGCACTTTGTATCTTTTGAGTTTGCCTAACAAACAGACTGAGGACCAAATCCTATCCAATTTTCCAGTGCCAGTTTAGCTGCGCCGGTGGGGCGTGCAGTAGATCCCATGGGGAGTAGTCACAGAGGCCTCCTCAAGGTAGAGGAAAGTTTGTTCCCTTACCTCGCGGTTTACCTCCCTTACATTGCGGCTGCACCAGTGCTGGAAAGCTGGATTGGATTGGGCCCTAAGGTTGCCATCCTATGCACCCTTATTTGGGAAAAAGCCCCACTAAAAAGAAGTCTGTTGGATCAGGACAAAAGACCATCAAAGGACTGACTAATATGCAAATCACGAGTGATCCACTCCACATCAATTCAGCTCTGGCTCAGTTAATCAGGCTTATCAACAGTGGCTACATTCCTGTCAATCTAGAAGGCATTCCAAGCAGCACATATATACACAGGGACACAAATACACACATCAATGCCTCCTATGTCTGCTAGAACCCGGAAACAGGCAGAGGAGCTGTGCTAAGAATTCAATCAAATCTATAATTGATACGTACACCAAAAAAGCAAGTGATTTGCCAGCCAGCAGAGAGGCAAATCTCTCCCACAATGTCAATTGGGGCAAAAGACATTTGCAGAATGAAGACCTCAGATTGATGACAGACAGAGAGGACAGCAGAAGCCAGGAAGACCGGCAATTGGTTAGGATGGGATTTTCCGCGTGGACAAACCGAGCAGCACTCCTTCCGTCTCACCCACTCACCAGAGCACCTCCGTTCTGCGTATGCAACTTGGCTTGAATCCTTTTGATGTATTAAAATAGACTTAACTTATCTGCAGTTTTGATGCAGATAGGGCTGTGTGTATACATACACTGTAGTGAGTCCTAGTTCTCGAGAAATTCACTCCTTAACCTTGGTAGATACTATGATTATTAATTGCAGGAACTGTAGTGCCTTCTGTCAACAATCCCCATGAGTAATGGAATGTGTGCAATTATCAGGACTCAAACAATGTCCCAACCTTCCCTTGCTGTTGATTTTTTGTTACACAGTCCTGTGCAATTTAATCTTTCAATTTTTGTCGGGGTTTTTGTTGTTGTTGTATTCATCTACCTCTAGCTTCCTCCTTAGCTAGGTGGATTTCTTCATTTGGCTACTGCTGGTTTATTTCTAGATAAGCAAGGGTTCAAGGGCCGGCAAGATCCAATCTGACGGAGACACAGTAGCATCACTAGGGTTTGCTTCAGCAGGTTCGGGAGGCCAGCGCTTGATGGACCTCCTCCCATGCAGTGGGTGGGGCAACACCCCAGGAAGTGGGCATGGTGATGTACCATCACCCAGCCCCCCACTTGTTTTTTTTGCTATAACTTTTGATAAAATAGAGATATTTCAATGCAGTGTTTCATTGCTTTCTGCATGAAATTACACATTGATTGATATATAACATGATGGTTTTATTTGAAAATAACAAGATTTTAAGAAATTTTGGCCAGTAGTGGTGTCACCCCCCCTCCCAGTGCAGGTCACCTGGTGTAGCCTGCACCCCCCTGCACCTCCCTAGTGATGCCACTGTGGAGATACCTCCAATCCATTATTGCAGCATTTTTTGATAGCCTGATTGCTACGTTCAGAATACATTAGATGGGGGGAAGAGCTACGCACATCTATTCATGGTGGAATCTGATGATTCCACCTGACTTTGGGCTGACTTTGGGCTCCTGAAATATAAGGAAAAAGCTGGGACTATCAATGTTTTACAATTAAAAAAAACAAAAAAACTGTGAACACTCCCAAGACCAAGACTATTCCTCACTAACTTGAGGTTGTAGGTTTGGAGAAGGCAACAAGCCTTGACTGGTCTTACCTCCATTCCCCGACTCTTCAAAATCACCCCAGGACTTCAGAAGCAACGCTGAACAAAGCCCCCCATGAAACCTCCCATGAAACCTCTCATCTCTGGTCAAGAGGAGGAGAATAAAACTGATGTGTACTCAACAAAGCTGAGCTGTTCAGTGAATAATGCAACACCTCATGTTGTATCATTTCCCAGTGACCTCTATGCTGGACAACTCCCCTTCTATTTCGGAGACCTCAATCCCTCACCTTCTATTTTGGAGACAGCTCCCCAGCCCTGATGGTAGGATGAGAAGCTGTGCAACAAAACCATGGTGGTAGGAGAATAAATATGTACAGATTGCCATTGTTCCACACTGTTTTGTTTGTTTATTATCATTGGCTTTCAGCACAGCCCTGCTCTTTTTTTCATTCACTTTGATAACACTTGTCCATTGGAAGAACTTGGACACACGCAACTACAAGGGATATCATCATCATCACCCCCTTTTGTTTGCTTTTCTTTCACTGCACAAGAGACCAGGATGCAGGTCTCATTTGATCTTGCATGTTCCCTGAAGCAACTGGTGGGCCACTGTGAGATACAGGAGGCTGGACTTGATGGACCTTTGTCCTGATCCATCAGGGATCTTCTTATGTTCTTATGCTCATTACCCATAGGGTTTACTGATGCAAGGTATGTAAATGAACAGAGGCAACTGGATGCTAAAGGAAATTGTGCAGGCTCCAGTTTTCAGATTAAGTTTAGCAATTTTCCTAGTTGAATCGGAAGCGAGGGGAAATGGAATTCAGGACAAGGGAAATCCCAGAGTGTTAAGACTAATTTTCCACATTTTCTTAATTAAATCAGAAATTGATAAGAAGAGGAATTCAGGGCAGAGCAATAAACAACAATAGAGGGAGAGACTGGGGAAAATTCCCTTGCCTCTAACTTTGCATAAGCCATTCAGCTCATGTTTGTCACAGGAGGGAAGAGGAAGTACGAGTAGTACAAGGCAGCTGGTGTCCTGAAACTATGAAAATAGGATTCAGTGCCTGAACTGCCATTCCTCCCACACCTGGCTTCTGAGCTTCCAGCCCTATTTTCATAGTCATTAAGTCTGGAAACAAGAATTTAAATGAAAGGGGAAAAAAATCAAACCTGAAATTCTCCAGAGGCTGAATTCTTCTGACCACCATCCAAATTCTCCTTTTTTAGGATGTCATACACACTCTCCTAGGAGTAATTCTCTTGACACATGGTGCAAGGGAAATCACTTCTAAACAATCACATACTTACTTATTTACTACAGTGGTTCTCAAACTTTTTAGCACCGGGACTCGCTTTTTTGAATGAAAATCTGTCGGGACCCACTGGAAGTGATATCATTAACCTGGAAGTGATGTCATGGTCAGACGTGACATCATCAAGCAGGGAAATTTTTAACACCCTCCTACAACAAAATCAAATCAAATTTAGTAAGTAAATTAAAAGTTTACAATAAGTCTAAACATTTAGTTAAAATAAAGAAGAACCCTCCTAATCCTCTCTGCAGAAGCGCTTGTGGCCTCTTGGACGCCAAGTGCCTCGGGAACAAAGTGCCAGGTAAGGCACTGTGAGTTTAGCATCTGTGCGAGGAGAAGGGGAAGGCAAGTGGACCTCTGAGTTTTGGTGAAGGAGAGGGAAGACTCCCTGAGTTGTGAAGAGGAGAGGAGGAAGCAAAGGAGAAGGTAAGCGTACTCTTTCTAACTCTTTGTCTTCTAACCTTAAATCAACCTTAGATCAACATTGAAATTTAGCTTTATCTTTAGCTTAACTTTACCTAAGCTTTACCTAAGTTAGCACCTAATCTAACCTGAGGGAGGGATACTAAGGTCCAGCAAGGTGGGGTATAGGAGCTAGGTGAGGGCAATAAAAATAAATACGTAAGTGCATACAGAGGTCTACTCTGAGCAGGAGCAGAGTCCTACTTGTGAGTAAGAGCCCAAGGTACAGGCACTTGGAAAAATAAATAAAACAGAGGAGGATAAAGTGGAAAGCAAGTTTTTCTGCTTGGTTTAAATTAACCCTATACTTAACCCAAGTTAAACTTAATCTAAGTTAGAACATAATCTAAAGATTCAGTAAATTAGGACACAGGATCTAGGTGAGAGCAATAAATAAATAAATAAATAAATAAAGGTGCACACTTAATAAAAGCAGGATTTTAGCAGGGCTAAACAGGATTTAAACCTTAGTGTGTAAGTTCTGCACAGCCAAAAAACTCTTAAACCAATGCAATTTAAACTCAAATAAAAAACCAACATGAGGTTAAAAAACAGTCCAGCCTCAGAGAACTGAAGTAGAAGGGTAAGAACCTAGCAAGGGCCAGTTCCCACCCAGCCAGGGCAATTTAGCATAGTCATTGTCCTTTAGGCCATAGCAATTGACCTTTAGGAGTTGATAAGAGCCCGATTAGGCAAATCCAAGCACCCCATTCAGGGAAATCTCACCTGGGAAGACCAGCCCCTTTTCAATCAGCAAGGAGGGAGGGAGGAGGAGCTAGCTAGGAGTATAAAGCTAGTGCCTGCCACCGCGTGAGCCTCTCTGCAGAAGTGCACGTGGCCTCTGGGACACCCAGTGCCTCGGGAACAAAGTGCCAGGTAAGGTACCTCGAGTTTAGCATCTGTGCCAGTTCAGCAGCTGGGCGAGAAAGCCCACCAGAGGACGGGTGACTCTGGATTTAATATTGTGCGGTACTCAGGACCTGGTTAGAGATGTCAGTGTTACTGAGCCATTGGGGAACAGTGATCATGCTGCGATCCGTTTTGACGTGCACGTCGGGGAAGAATACCAGGCAAATCTCTCACAAAAACCCTTGACTTCCAAAGAGCGGACTTCTCTCAAATGAGGAGGCTGGTTGAAAGGGAAGGTAAAAAGAGTCCAGTCTCTCCAGAGAGCATGGAGGTTGCTCAAATCAACAGTAATAGAGGCCCAGTGGAAGTGTATACCGCAAAGGAAGAAGGGCTTGACTAAGTCCAGGAGGGTGCCTGCATGGCTAACCAGCCAAGTTAGAGAGGCCGTAAAGGGCAAGGAAGCTTCCTTCCATAAATGGAAGTCTTGCCCTAATGAGGAGAATAAAAAGGAACATAAACTGTGGCAAAAGAAATGTAAGAAGGTGATACGGGAGGCCAAGAGAGACTATGAGGAACACATGGCCAGCAGCATTAAGGGGAATAATAAAAGCTTCTTCAAATATGTTCGAAGCAGGAAACCCGCCAGAGAAGCGGTTGGCCCTCTGGATGGTGAGGGAGGGAAAGGGGAGATAAAAGGAGACTTAGAGATGGCAGAGAAATTAAATGAGTTCTTTCCATCTGTCTTCATGGCAGAAGACCTCGGGCAGATACCGCTGCCCGAACGGCCCCTCCTGACCAAGGAATTAAGTCAGATAGAGGTTAAAAGAGAAGATGTTTCAGACCTCATTGATAAATTAAAGATCAATAAGTCACCAGGCCCTGATGGCATCCACCCAAGAGCTATTAAGGAATTGAAGAATGAAGTTGCAGATCTCTTGACTAAGGTATGCAACTTGTCCCTCAAAACGGCCACAGTGCCAGAGGATTGAAGGATAGCAAATGCCACACCCGATCTTAAAAAGGGAAAGAGGGGGGACCCGGGAAACTGTAGGCCGGTCAGCCTAACATCTATACCAGGTAAGATGGTGGAATGCCTCATCGAAGATAGAATCTCAAAATACACAGAGACGAACAAGCCTTGCTGAGGGAGAATCAGCATGGCTTCTGTAAGGGTAAGTCTTGCCTCACAAACCTTTTAGAATTCTTTGAAAAGGTCAACAGGCATGTGGATGTGGGAGAACCCGTGGACATTATATATCTGGACTTTCAGAAGGCATTTGACATGGTCCCTCAACAAAGGCTACTGAAAAAACTCCACAGTCAGGGAATTAGAGGGCAGGTCCTCTCCTGGACTGAGACCTGGTTGAAGACCAGGAAACAGAGAGTGGGTGTCAATGGGCAATTTTCACAATGAAGAGAGGTGAAAAACGGTGTGCCCCAAGGATCTGTCCTGGGACAGGTGCTCTTCAACCTCTTCGTAAATGACCTGAAGACAAGGTTGAGCAGTGAGGTGGCTAAGTTTGTGAACGACACCAAACTAGTGTTTGGTTTTCTGAGTGGTGAGGACCAGAAGTGATTGTGAGGAGCTCCAGAAGGATCTCTCCAAACTGGCAGAATGGGCAGCAAAATGGTAGATACGTTTCAATGTCAGTAAGTGTAAAGTCATGCACATTGGGGCAAAAAATCAAACTTCACATATAGGCTAATGGGTTCTGAGCTATCTGTGACAGATCAGGAGAAAGATCTTGGGGGTGGTGGTAGGACAAGTCAATGAAAGTGTTCGATCCATTGTGCGGCAGCAGTGAAGAAAGCCAAATTTATGCTTGGGATCATTAGAAAAGGTATTGAGAACAAAATGGCTAATATTATAATGCCGTTGAACAAATCAATGGTAAGGCCACACCTGGAGTATTGTGTCCAGTTCTGGTCGCCACATCTCAAAAAAGACATAGTGGAAATGGAAAAGGTGCAAAAGAGAGCGACTAAGATGATTACGGGGCCTGGGGCACCTTCCTTATGAGGAAAGGCTATGGCATTTGGGCCTCTTCCACCTAGAAAAGAGACACCTGAGGGGGGACATGATTGAGACATACAAAATTATGCATGGGAAGGATAAAGTGGATAGAGAGATGCTCTTTACACTCTCACATAACACCAGAACCAGGGGGACATCCACTAAAATTGAGTGTTGGGGAGTTAGGACAGACAAAATATTTCTTTACTCAGTGTGTGGTTGCTCTATGGAACTCCTTGCCACAGGATGTGGTGATGGCATCTGGCCTGGATGCCTTTTTAAAGAGGATTGAACAAGTTTCTGGAGGAAAAAAATCCATTATGGGTTACAAGCCATGATGTGTATGTGCAACCTCCTGATTTTAGAAATGGGCTATGTCAGATGCAAGGGAGGGCACCAGGATGCAGGTCTCTTGTTATCAGGTGTGCTCCCTGGGGCATTTGGTGGGGCTGCTGTGAGATACAGGAAGCTGGATTAGATGGGCCTATAGCCTGATCCAGTGGGGGCTGTTCTTATGTTCTTAATCCTCCTGAACAGTTGCTGACCTGTTTAAAAAAAAATTCCCCAAACATCCCAAAGGCTGCAGTCCTATCCACACCAAACTCAGGAGTAAGTCCCATTGATTATCATTGATCAAAACATATACATAGTAGCCTGTTAAAAGTACAGGTCTGTAACATTTCCCCAAATGCAGTCACATAGCATGGTAGCATCAAGTCTAATATAGCAAAAATAAAATGCACATTGAAATGAATGGGGACCCACCTGAAATTGGCTCATGACCCACTAACCCACAGTTTGAGAAACACTAAATTTCTACCTGCTTTATCTTCCAAAGGGCATTCAAAGCAGCTTAAAACTAAAATCACTATAAAAAACCACAAACATTAAAAATCTACTCACAATAAAGCAACATTAAAAATGTCCCATTAAAAACCAGAAAACAAAAATCATAAACTAGCAGCAATCAGTAACAAAGGGGCAGACCCATAAAATGTAACCAGCATAAAAACCACAATATCCAATATTAAAAGGTCCCAGACCCAGAAATCTGATCTAAATAACAAAGTCTTTAGGCCTAGCCAGAAAGCCCGTTTTCAACCACTGGTGCACATTGGTGTGCCATGAATTGTCCTCAACTGTGCTGCAGGAGTTTGGGGCAGGGCACTTTATTAATATGGCCATTGGGGATGTGAGCGCTCTGCCAGCGGTGCGGTGTGCTTTGTCAATGATAAAAAAATTGATGAAGCACTTTGACCATTTTAGTGCTTTTTCAGTGTGCCATGAGACGAAAAAGATGGAAAATTGCTGCTCTGAGGAGCAGTTCCTAAGCTGTGAAGGATGGATTTTCATGAAGTTGCTATGCACATAAAGGATTCCTAGTACCTTTGTACAGGATCGTGAAATATACCAAGTCCTGAGCATTGCCTTAATAACAGCCTGCCCCCCTCCCCTCGGTTTTTTTTTTTTTTTTTTGGCAGCGCTCCATTTAAGTAAGTAAAAAGTCAGACGCTTTTGCTTTGGAGAGTCGATAACATCAGTGCCCAAGTCCCGTGGCCCTCTGCCAAGACGGTGCGCCAATTTCAGGAGTACAGTAACACCTTGCTGGAACTTGCCTTCTCTGTCGCAGGCTTGCAAAGGAATCCACTTTCTGTGCAGGAGAAAAAAAAGACATTGAAGCGATATCAGAGTTTGGCTCCCCGGGAAACATGGCGGGAAAAAGAGGGCATTTATTACCACTTAGTCCTTTTTCACCCTTCCATGAAAGCCTTGAGATTTCTGCTACACACCTTTGGTATGATCATTTTTCAGCAACCGGGGAGAAAAGATGTCATTAACATGTATTCTTAGTTTCCTCAAATCCAGGGGTTAGCAATGTGGGGGGGCGGGAGGAACTCATCTCAAGAGACTGTCTGCCTCTGGGTTGCTGGGTGGAGACCACTCTGGCTTGGTTATAAAATCTACCTCAAAGGATATCTGACTGGGGGTGGGGGGGGAGAGACAGTGTAATCCAACTACCTTGATCCCCTTGGGGTTGATGTTGAGAAACATTGATTAGCTTCTGATGATCTACAGCTTTGAGTCAGGCTGGAAACATCCTAGAATCTGGAGAAATAAAGAGCAGAGTGTTATATCCCCCCCCCCCACCAACGTAGGTGCCCACACTATTGGGGCTGGAGTAACAGCGATTAGGACCTACTGTAGTGTCTGTATATTGTTGTGTGAGTTAATAAGCGTGGCCCAGTTGAAATCAAACTTACACCTTGTGTTGGGTGCTTGAGCAAAAGGATAATAATTTCTCCGCTGTGGAAGAAAAGAGAGTCAGCCCTTTAATGAGGACTTCTTTGCCCAGTTAGCAGGGCAAATGAACTTCTTGCTCCGTGTTCTAACCATCCATGAGATCAACTCCATCCAATGACCCAGAAGGCAGTGGAGCAGATCGCTGGGGACAATGGGTGGTTTCTCGCTGGAGTTCTTCAGGCAGAGACAGGCACCTGCTGGAGATTTTCCAGGAGGATTTCCTGCTACAGGCAGGAGGCTGGAATAGATGACCTTGTGGGTCCCTTCTATGATTCTATGAAGGTTAATACTAGGCCATTAATATCCATCCCCTTGTTTATTGATGACCTATATCCACACTTCAGCTGAGAAGTTCAGTGTGGTTCTTCTTGCCCCCTTCTCATTTATCCTCATGATGACCATGTGAGGTCGATTAGACTGAAAGAGCATCACGGTTCAGTGGAGATTAGAATCCAAGTCTCTTTGATCCCAGTCTGCCTTGCTAACCACTACATCACACTGCCTTTCCCACTGAGCTCAGCCCTGGTATCAGATCCTTTCTCCCCCCCCCCCCCCAGCCCGTTTTTCAAGTGTCGACAGACTTGTAACATCACCAGGGCCTGCATCAGAAATCACCAGTTTTGGGATTCATCAGACCTGGCACCCCTTCCTGACTTGGATCAGGGTTGTAGCCGAGGGAGAGGGAAGATTCAATCCTTTCTCCCTGTGCTGTGGCCCTCATCCAATTCACCCCAAAAGGTGCAATTAGACACAGAGGGGAAACCACATAGACTCAAGTGCGTGAGAAAAAGCCCATTTGCAAGGCTAATCAACAAGGCACAGTTCCCAAAATTCCTGCCCCAGACAGCAAACAGCTACTCCTCCACTACCACGGGGGGGCCTCAAATTAAATACACTTTAGATTGTCACACGGATACCGTGATCAGCTGAGCTGCAGGAGGCCCACAACCAACCATTATTGGGCTCCTATTTCCATCTTCCACTTCATCTCCTGAAAGGGGGGGGGGCGCATTCACACACCCCAACCACATGCAATGAGGTTGATGCTTAGACAGGCATACCCATCACTCTTCTGACAGGTGGGGCCAGTTTAACCTTGTAGGTGACCACAAAAGCATTTGTGGGCAAATTTCACTCAACAGGATAGCTCAGACGTAAATGGAACTGGATGCCAGTGGCTTTTTTTGACCACAAAGGTATTTTTCTTTTCTTTTTTTAATGCCCTTCAGCTCCACAATAGCTAAAAAAAAAAAAAAAAAAGAATAACCATGATTGGGAAACAAGAATATTTAATGGAGTCCCAGGAACTGTGGGGTAAGACACTCTAAGCCTGCATTTTCTGAAGGTTTGGAGCATTATTACCCTGCAGATGTCTGATCTTGGAAGCTAAGCAGGGTCAGGCCTGGTTAGTATTTGGGTGGGAGACCACTTGGGAATACCGGGTGGGGATCCTCTTGGTGAGGAATACTTTTGGTTGGCAACCTTCAGTCTCGAAAGACAATGGTATAAGCCTACAGCACCCAGTATTCCCAAGCGGTCTCCCATCCAAGTACTAACCAGGCCTGACCCTGCTTAGCTTCTGAGGGTCAGACGAGATCGGGCATGTGCAGGGTAACAGTTGCTGCTTGGGTGCTGTGGGCTTATACCATAGTCTTTCAAGACTGAAGGTTGCCAACCATTTGGAGCATTATCAGTGTTCTAGCTCAGTATTCTCTCCCCATCCCCATTCCTTTCTGTCCCCCTTTTCCATGCTCAAGGAGGCAAGTAGGCAATCACTGGTCCTCCAGCAAGCTGTGCCTGAGGCAACCATCTCAAGTGGCCTCCTAGATGGACTGGACCAGAGTGAAAAGGAGTGCTGTAGGGTGTGCATGAAGAAGGGAGGGAAGGAGGGACAGAGCCCTGGAAAGCTTATGAAGACAAGGACAAAGAGTTTGTGTTGGAACAACCAGGAATCCAGTGAACAGATTTAAGGAGCAGAATGGTCAGAAGCAGTGAATAATTTTGACAGCAAGGTGCTAGAGGTGGGGGGGGGGGGAGAGAGAGAAGAACTGAAATTAGTCCATGGAAAAATAGAGAAGGGAAGATTTCAAGGGACGTACACACTGAGCAACCCTTATCCGGAATTCAAAAATATGGAAGTTTTATGGGCGCCAACATTCTTTTTTTTTTTGCCTAAAGAAATAAAATCACAAACTGTGTTTCATGGACAAAACTTGTTTCATGCATAGAATTATTAAAAAAAAATTGTATAAAATTACCTTCAGGCTTTGTGTATATGGTGTAACATAAATGAATTTTGTGTTTAGACTGGGTCCCGTTCCCAAAATCTCTCATTATGTAGATGCAAGTATTCCAAAATACGGAAAAATCTGAAATCTAAAACACTTCTGGACCCAAGCACTTCGGACAAAGAATGCCCCACCTACACTAGTCAAGGTCCTGTCGATGAATCCTGATCTTCGTGTATGTTGTCTGAACACTCTTATTCACATTTCCTTCAGGGCAGCATAGACAGGGAGTGCAGATTTCTGATAAGCCCATTTTTTATCCTTTAGTTTGCAATTCTAAGCATACTCACTTGAAAGTAAATTCCATTAAGAACTTAAGAAGGGCCCTGCTAGATCAGGCCAAGACTTCACATAGCCCAACTTCCTATATCTCACACTGATTTATTATTCATTTTTTTATTTACTTTATTTATACCCCGGCTTTCTCTCAGAAAGGATCCAAGGCGGCTTATATCCCAGTGTTTCTCAGACTGTGGGTCGGGACCCACTAGGTGGGTCGTGAGCCAATATCAGGTGGGTCCCCATTCATTTCACTATTTTCTCTTTAATATATTAGACTTGATGCTACCATGGTATGTGACTGCATTTGGGGAAATGTAACAGATCTGTACTTTTAACAGACTGCTCTGTTTATGCTTTTAACAATGATAGAAAATGGGACTTACTCCTGGGTAAGATTGCAGCCTAGGATTGTTAAACTTTTTCTGCTTGATGACGTCACTTACGGTCATGACATCACTTCCCGTGGGTCCCTGACAGATTCTCATTCTCAAAAGTGGGTCCCAGTGCTAAACATTTGAGAACCACTGACATATCTGGTTGCCACCCCCTTGCATCTGGCATTCAGGGGTATTCCTCTTCTAAAACCCAGAGGTTGCATATAGCCCTCATGATTTATAAGCCATGATGAACTTTTCCACTATAAATCTGTCCAATCCCCCTTTTAACAGCATCTAGGCCAAGTGCCATCACCGCATCCTGCAGCAAGGAGTTCCGTAGATTAATTACACAGTGGGTAAAGAAATCTTTTCTTTGTTTCAGTTCTTGTCTTTTGTCTGGCCAAGTTCCACCAACCTGTTTAGGTTTAGGGAACGCGCCATGAAAACCTGCCTCGCATTTCCCCAAACAGCAATCCTTAGCCATGTTTTCCATGAGCAAATATCAATAAACTCTTGCCACAGACAGTACAATTACTGCAATGATGATCCCAGCTCGATTTGCAAGGGTCTGGCTCATCTGAAGGAGAGGTAGGAGTAAACACCTCTTCTCTGACAAAGGTCAAAAAGGACTACAGGCATGAGAATCACAGTTCACATTTATAGAACTGAAAACTTGGAGGGTCAGGATACTGAAATCTTGGGATGACTTTCTGTTCATTACTCTTTTTATCTGATTATTTCCCCTCCCCCCACATTTTGCAACCCACATCTCCAAGTTTCAGTGGAGTGGTGTTGATAATCGTTGGGCATGGACTGAGGAGTTCCTGGTTATGAGAGTAAGGAGTAAAAGAAAGCCTTGCCTAGCCTGCCTCACAGGACCGTCGTTAAGACAAAGACCTTAGCCCCACCCATATACTTTATTCTCACCTCCTATAGAATGGGTGGGAGATATATGTAAATAATAACGTAAATTATATTTACACATAAATTTATGCATAAAATATACTCCTGCTTAAAAATATTTTATAAATACGGTTTAGCTACACCTCAGAGCATCCAGAATGTGAAAATGAGAGAGTTAGAGCAGTATTTCTCAAAGTTTGTCCTCCGTTGTACCACGTCACATGGTCCACCTATTCAAAGTACCACTAGAAGTAACTGGTGATGACATCATCGCGCGTTACTTCTGGGTTGGGAGGCCAGATGTGATGCAACAAACACCAGTAAGAGGCTCAGAATGAATGGGAGGGTTTTTTTGAGTGTGGAAAAGCATGCTTTGCAGCTCAGCCCATTGAGCTGAGCCTCCTACTACTGTTTGTTTTGTTACATTCCTGGTCTCACTGCTGGCCGTCAGGTGTCCAGGTGTCCCCACAAGCACCACCAGTCAAGTACGCTGCTGGTGGTCCCTGTACAACCAGTTGAGAAACACTGTATTAGGACAACCAAACAGGGTGGGATGGGGATCCTCTTGGCAAGGAATACTTTTGGTTGGCAACCTTCAGCCTCGAAAGACTATGGTATAAGCCTACAGCACCCCGGTATTCCCAGGCGGTCTCCCATCCAAGTACTAACCAGGCCTGACCCTGCTAAGCTTCCGAGATCAGACGAGATCAGGCATGTGCAGGGTAACAGTTGCTGAGGAATATTTTTAACCCTCCAGTTTGGTTCTAATTCAGATGCCAACCTAAAAATATATAACTGGTAACTGATTCTACAACACTGATTGAGATTTGATTTGTTCCAGATGGGTTTTATGGTGCATGTGGGGCCGGCCCATCCATGAGGCCAACTGAAGTTGAATGCTTCAGGGAGCAAGTTGATGGGGGTGCCCATCTCTGCCTGCATTCTTGTCTTCATTGCTGCAGCTCCTCCTCCCATTCCTTAGATTAGAAAGAAAGGGGGACAGAGAGGAAGAGGAGATGTGGAAGAGAGAAGAGTGTTGGGCTAGGATGTTGGAGGGGCTGAGGTTGTCACGTCAATGGGGGCTGCATTTGGCATGCCACCTCAGGTGTGAAGAGTTTTGGGGCCAAACCTGGAGATATGTACAGTCTTTTACAGCTGCAGGGTGCCTCCCATCAAACACACACATAGAACTTTAACAGTTACATTTTCTGCTGGCAATTGGCACGCAACCAACGTCTCAGCCTGCAGGACTCGGTCCATCACATTTGACAACGAAGTGAATCAAATGAGTGATGGTGGTACTTTCCCCAAAAGTTGAATGAAAGAAAGGCAGGCAGCTGAAGCTACTTTTTTTTTTTGGCCAATGGATAAACCAGTCTTGTTGCGGAACAGCAAAAGTTACGTGGCACTCCTGAAGGGCAGAGTCCACTAGGGCAGGCACAGATGGCTGGATTATTCTCCTGAATCTTCTGACACAGCAAAATTCATGTCAATTTCAACCCTTTTAATGATGGTAGTTGGTGTATAGGGGCTTCCTTTAGAAGTGGTTTAGGCTTGAGCCAATCATAGGATTGCTCTGGGTAGTTTCTTTTACAGAATTGGTTCCGACTTTAATGCTTCCAAAAGAGCATCCTCGCTACCGATGCAAATCGACACAGGATTGGACAGAACACCCAGTATGTTCTGGGGAGGCCAGTATGTCACCCCCATGATGAACCTCCTCCATGCAGTGGGTGGGACAATGCCCTGAGCAGTGGGTTTGGTGATGCACCCATTGCTCCGCCCCCTGCTTTTTGGCTATGATAGACTAGAGATACTTCAATGCTGTCTCTTTCATTGCATTCTGCATGAAGTTCGGCATCAAATGACATATGATGACATTATTCAAAATTACCCAGATTTTTTTGGCCCTTCCCCCACGTGCACATCACCCCATGCAGCTTGCACCTGCCACACCCCCTATAGATGCCACTGGGATGGATTCATGTCCATCACAGGTTGCAAGCCAAGATGGGCATATTACAGTCTCCTGGTTTTCGCTGTAGGTTTCGTTTCAATGTCCAGATGCCAGAGAGTGGCAACAGGATGCCAAGATATCTTGTTATATCGAGTACCCCCTGAGGCTACACACAACCATGATAAACAACAAATTGTATTGATAGATCACCGGTTGCTACTTGCACACCCTACAGGTTGACACATTTACAATTTGCTGTGTAACGTGCTGTGCTTGGTGGTAACACGTTTTCTAAGCAAGAGGTGACTAGCAATAAACTTTGCCACAGACAGTACAGCTATGATTTCCAAGAAATTCCTGTTTATTCCAACGCAATGCGCAAGGGCAGAGCTCCTGGGAAGGGAGGTTGAGATGCGCAAAGCTGTATCTCCTTTTCTGACAAAGGTCAAAAATACCTCTCGGCTTAATTTAGAATCCAATAGATGAACAATATGGAATTTTTCAACCACTATTCAGGAAATGTTGATCTCAAATCTGTCCCAAGGTCGCTAGTAATGTTTAGGTTTTTCAATGTCATTTCATTTCAGACACTAAAGGCTGCAGTCCTAGACACAGCCTTTCCCGGGAGCAAGTTCCACAGGACTTATTTCTGAACAAACGTGTACAGGACTGTGCCGTAGCAATATTTTTAGAATCAGCCCAGGTCCATGAAGTGCAGAATGATTCCTGGGAAACTTTGGAGATTGCAACAGAGCTCCTATAAAAAGCATCTGTGACAAATAATGCTGAACGATGAACATTTTGTGTTGTAGATACATGCAGTTGGGGCGCACTAATGAACACATGGAAACCCCCTTTGCGGTCTCCTTTTATAAGGCTGAGAACGTCGAAGATGTTTTGGGGATTGCTGCGTACTCTTTCATAATTTTTATAAACCTCTCTCATAATAAGAACATAAGAACATAAGAACAGCCCCACTGGATCAGGCCATAGGCCCATCTAGTCCAGCTTCCTGTATCTCACAGCAGCCCACCAAATGCCCCAGGGAGCACACCAGATGCAGAGACAATGGTTTTCCAACTCTGCTGCCCAACCATTACGCAAGACCTTTGGTCATGCCCCTTTTGAGCAGAGTAGCAATGGCTGACTGGGGGGATTAAGGGGTCAGGTTGGCTGGATGAGCCCTTCCATGGGCCTAATCTGAACACTGTCTAACACTCCTTTGGAACTGCAACAGAAGGCATCTATCTCCGGACCAGATCAGACGGAAAGCTCTTCAACCTCTCCAGACTGAGAGCAAAATCCAAAGTCCAGCTGAAATGTCTGCGTGACTTCCTCTTTGCCGACGATGCAGCTGTCACTACCCACTCTGCCAAAGATCTCCAGCAGCTCATGGATCGTTTTAGCAAGGCCTGCCAAGATTTTGGACTGACGATCAGTCTGAAGAAAACACAGGTCATGGTTCAGGATGTGGACTCACCTCCCTGCATTACAATCTCTGCGCATGAACTGGAGGTTGTCCATGACTTTGTGTACCTTGGCTCAACGATCTCCGACACTCTTTCTCTCGATACCGAGCTAAACAAACGCATCGGTAAAGCAGCTACCACGTTTTCCAGACTCACAAAGAGAGTCTGGTCCAACAAGAAGCTGACGGAACATACCAAGATCCAGGTCTACAGAGCTTGCGTCCTGAGTACACTTCTGTACTGCACTCACAACAGGACTCTTCACTCACAACAGGAGAGGAAACTGAACGCTTTCCACATAAGCTGCCTCCGGCGCATCCTCGGCATCACCAGTGATACCATAGTCTTTTGAGACTGAAGGTTGCCAACACACGTCTAACACTCCCCAAATTGATAGCCAGTTAAAATTTTAAGGGTGTTGATTAAAACGGGCAGTCCAATACTATGCGATCTGGCACTGCCGGGTGCAGCAGTGCCAAAATGGCAGCCAGTTATCTAGCAGCCTGTGGGGGCCCACTGGAAGCCTCCTATGGGGAAGGGGACTTTGTCTCCTTCCCTTAAGTAAGGGTATAGGCACCACAATGGGGCTGTGTCGGGCTTTGCAGCCCCCCTCCTGTCCTGGTCCCTCCCCTATTCCACCATCCCCTGCCCCAGAACTCCTCCTCCACCCCAAATAGCCATACTGCTGGCTGGCAGTGCCACTTATTGCAGGCCAGTGTCCTTCTGGCACTGGGACCAGTGGCGACTGGCACTGATATGGCACCAGTGCTCCCTCCTCCCACAGTGCCATAAATGCACGATCCAGCATGTTTATGACATCTAATGGCAGGGCTGGAGCTCTGATAGGACTGGGCTCTAAGCCAACTCCATGTTTTTAGGTTCATGTTAAATTCCAGTCCAGGGATGTCAAACATAAGGCTTGCGGCCTGAATATGACCCCAGAAGTAATTTATCTGGCCCCCATTATAATTGGGCTCTCCACGTCTTGAAAAGATGACCAAGATTTGCACATTTTCTCTTTTGCCATTTGCTGCTAGTGAGTTTCTGTGTGAGAACAAAAAGCGTATTCCTGGCCGTCATCTGCTTAATGATGTCGCCTTCTGCTTAATGATGTCACTTCCAGTCCTCAGCAGGTGCCATGAATGCCAACTTCAGCCCTCTCTATGAAATGATACCCTGTTCTGGTTTGTTTTATAAACCCCTCTTTCAAATAACTTTCAGTATTTGTGATCAGATTTGGTTCTGTCCCATGTGCAGGGTCTTTCAGATGTCGGCACAGTTAAACTGCAGCTGAGTTAAACTGCAGAGTTGGCCTTTTGGAAGAGCTAACGCTCTGGCCGATAGACTGGTTCATGGCTTCCTGTTCTCTGCAACAGTGGTTCTCAAGTGTTTGGCACCAGGACCCACTTTTTAGAATGAGAATCTGTCGGGACCCACCAGAAGTGATGTCATGACTGGAAGTGACATAATCAAGCAGGAAATTTTTTTAACAATCCTACCCACACTGCAATCCTACCCGCACTTACCCAGGAGCAAGTGCCATTGACTGTCATTGTTAAAAGCACTTACATAGTAGCCTGTTAAAAGTACAGACCAGTGACATGTCCCCAAATATACCCTGTCATATACCATGGTAGCATTGTCTAATATGTTAAAAATAAAATATAGAAATGAATGGGAACCCACCTGAAATTGGCTCATGACCCACCTAGTGGGTCCCGACCCACAGTTTGAGAAACACTACTCTGAAAAGTTCCTGCGTACACTTTGCTCAATGCCCAACATCTCCTGCCAGCTCTCTGATGGGCTTAATCTGTAACCAAAACACATTCAAGCCTCCCTTCCTCCACCCTCTCATCTAAGAGCCAAGCAATTCTAGCAGTTCCCAAGTTGTAAACAACATCGAAGTCCTCAGTTCTGCTTTGTTTTGCTGCAAAAATGAAACCGATTCCCGGTCCCAGTTCTGTTTTCCCTTCAGTGCCTGTTTGGCACAACTAGTACACTGCCCGGTTTGCAAACAAAGATTTGCAAATGCAAACAGAGCCATAAATAAAGGCAAAGAGAAAGCACACGCAACAGTTATCATCCATACAAACTGATAAGGGCCATCCTAAACCTTTATCTCGCATCAGTGCCTTATGTAAGGTCCGGGTTTAGCAAGCAGATATGTGCCCACATATATAGATAGGCTGAAACAAGAGAAGCTTAGTCATGTCGTTTACTTGGGATTAAGTTCCATTCATTTTCAGGGGTTCCATTTATTTCAGGTCACGGCTAGCATTTTGGAATACAACCTAAAACCCTGGGCATTGACTTTGGCACAGAAAAGGTGGGATATAAATCTTTTCCATACATAAATAAAATCATGGAAGTGTAGATGCCTGCGTTGGCTCGGTGATGTTGTGAGAATGGATGATGGCCGGATCCCAAAGGATCTCCTCTATGGAGAACTCGTGCAGGGAAAGCGCCCTACAGGTAGACCACAGCTGCGATACAAGGACATCTGCAAGAGGGATCTGAAGGCCTTAGGAGTGGACCTCAACAAGTGGGAAACCCTGGCCTCTGAGCGGCCTGCTTGGAGGCAGACTGTGCAGCATGGCCTTTCCCAGTTTGAAGAGACACTTGGCCAACAGTCTGAGGCTAAGAGGCAAAGAAGGAAGGCCCACAGCCAGGGAGACAGACCAGGGACAGACTGCACTTGCTCCCAGTGTGGAAGGGATTGTCACTCCCGAATCGGCCTTTTCAGCCACACTAGACGCTGTTCCAGAACCACCATTCAGAGCGCGATACCAGAGTCTTTTGAGACTGAAGGTTGCCAACAACAACAAGGAAGCGTAGAAGGCACCAGAGAAATTGTGTATAGTTGTCCCGCATTATTGTGGTACTTGAAAGTTTATTATGAGATCAACCTTGTCTCGTTTTGTCTTGCAATGGACTTTGTTGTTGTTGAAAAAAATTCTATACCTGCCTGCCTGTCTCTCTGTGTATACATATACAAACCCATCTCAATGGCGGACCTCCCATTCATTTGATGGGGCAAATGCCCCAGGCACAGCACCCCATGCACCTTTAGGACACGGCGGAAGCTTCTCTGAGGCCTCGACGGGGTTGGAAACTGAGTTTACAGTTTGCTGGAAGCACAGTTTAAAGAGTCTGGGTATCTTCAGGAGGATTCCCTGACACAGCCTGGAGTCTTGTGAGGCACAGTGTGCTCCAGGTAAGAGGGGGAGTGGATTTGTGTGGGGGTGGACAGGGGGTGTCATCACGGACCTTTGCCCCAGGGTGCAAGGCTGGTGAGGTTCGCCACTGACCCATCTTCGGAGAATTTCACTTCATGCATCTGACAAAATAAACTGGACTCCAGGAAAGCTCCAGCTGAAATTGCACAGTCCATACACGCGGGGCTTTATAGAAAACAGGATGGCAAATACCTGCCCCAAGGAGCATACAATTTAGAAAACAGCACAAAGGGGAATAAAGATGATTGAATGAGGAAGCTCATGAAGGGGAAAATATGGGGCAAACCCAATTCTATCCTGCGCTGTATCCAGCGCAGGGTAGCAGGTGCATCCTGCGTAACTTGGAGTAAGGGGATTTATTTCCTTTTAGCCTGTGTTTCATGGCAGCCACCTCATGGGGCTACTTGAATCTGTGTTAGCTAAATCACTGATGCAGATCTGAGCTGCCTGGGGTAATGCTGGGCTGCTTGGGAGGGGGATTGTGATCTGGCCTAAGTGCTGGAGGTTGGTCCCACTCTCCTCCCTGACCCAGTTTGCCCAACAGCTACCTAGTGTCTCCCTGCCTTTTTCCCACCCCAAAACGCTTCAATTCCATCCTCCCCAACCCTCCACACCAGCCTCCCTAGGCTGGTGCAAACTGGATCCGGCACCATGAAGCCAGCGTGCATCCTTGCGCCGGCCTACCCGGCTCAAAAGTTGCGGCAGATGTACCTTATGGCATGTTTGCGACACTCCTGGGCAGGCGCAAAGGACTTGCGCCGGTGCAGCAAGAGCTCAGGATTTTGCTCTAATTCTTTCTGTTATGTGATAACTTGGGCTGAGTTATCATAAGATATGGAAACAAAGCATACAGTATCAAAGGATTTGTGGACTGCGTAACTACATACATAAAAATTTTCAGGTGACTGAGCCCTATGAATTCAGGCTTTGATCTGGGTTTTATGATCATCTTCTTCCAGATACTGGAAGTGCATTGTTTGGAACAATTGGTTTCCTGCTATGGAGATGGTGGTTGGAGAACATGAACAGATCCGATTTGCATATACTGTTGCATGGAGAGGTAAACCATCTCAACTGAAAGACGCTGAGCCAATGACTTCATTGGGGGCTGAATCATCTCTCCAGGCAAAGAAGGGAAACCAAAATGACATTCTACCAACTTCATGGAGAAGGGCTTCCTTTGTGATCAACGCCAAGGAACCACTCAGGGCATTTCTTGTTCCAACAGCTCTGTTCATCCAACAGCAAGATGAGTCACCCCGCTGTGTTTTTAGAGCCTTACATAATCGATGCCCAAAGGGAAGGTGGCAGAAACTTCCTATCCGGCCAACCCAAATGCCCAACAAGCAGCTCCTGAGATGGGAGCATTCCCTAGGAGTTGTTTCATTTTGATGGAAATCTCTTTGTGATTTTATTTATTTAAGAAATTTATATCCCTCTTTTCCACCCTGCTTAGGGGCCCTCAAGGCAATTTTGGGCCTTTGCTTGAGCGCCCTCCAGCCTGCTTGCGGTGGTTGTCAAAATGAAATTAATTTCATTTTAAAGATCAGCATTATGGATCAGTACCTACTACAGACCCGAAAGGGTTTTAGCAAGCACGGTTAGCATGTTCATGACGCCAGTTCATGCACTTGCCTCTATTTCCACTCGCCTCTTGCCACTCTTCCTACACCTACTCTCTAGACTGGCAGTCTAGAGAGTTCCCAGACCAGATCCCAGACCTAAGTTCTTAGATCTGTTCCCAGAGTATGCATCATGACACCCTCAGGCACTGTGAGTCACTTGACAGGGTATTGCAGATCTCAGAGACTTGTCCAAGGGGAACATTTGGGGAACACAATCTCAGATACCAGGAAGGGCCAGCTCTGTTGGCAAGTGCCCTCTAATGGATTCCCCTATAGTCATCTGGGGTTTACCTAAAATGGAAGTTCGCTCTTCCTTTATTTCCACTTCAACTGGATTATTTTTCCCCCACAATGTCCCAATGAGGTTTCCCAACCTCAACAGGTGGGAAACCCTGGCCTCTGAGCGGCCCGCTTGGAGGCAGGCTGTGCAGCATGGCCTTTCCCAGTTTGAAGAGACACTTGGCCAACAGTCTGAGGCAAAGAGGCAAAGAAGGAAGGCCCATAGCCAGGGAGACAGACCAGGGATAGACTGCACTTGCTCCCAGTGTGGAAGGGATTGTCACTCCCGAATTGGCCTTTTCAGCCACACTAGACGCTGTTCCAGAACCACCTTTCAGAGCGCGATACCATAGTCTTTCGAGACTGAAGGTTGCCAACAAAAAAAAAAAATTGCGGGAGGGAAAATGACATTCCTCATTGGCAATTGACAACATTTCGATGAGGCAAGCTGCCATTTTGTTCTCCCACAATGCCTCAGATTGAGGTTAGATCAAAGGAAAAGAAAAAGATGGCAGCCAGAGCCAATCTTTGCAGGGTTGATGGCAAGGACACACAATCGAAAATAAAAACTTTTAATATATGTCTCCCTTCTATTTTCTCTTTCTATTATCTGCTGCTTAATGCATTTCCTATAACCCAAGGAGTCATCCATGGTATAATCAGGAAAAGGGAAGAGCAGGTGTTGCTCTTGTAATGTTTGATATAATACTTACCTTTGACTGGTGTGCTTAGAGCAACCAGAGATATAAAATATTTCAGCAGATCAGTTGTCGATTCTGCAGGTTAGATGCAGGTCAATTGCTGGTTAATAGCCTTGATGACTGGTTAATGTTTCATCAATGTGAGATATCCACAATGATATGCAGGGCAGCTGAGGGCATTAGCAGTGTGTAAAAGAGAGACAAGAACTTCTAGCTAGGATTATCTGAAATTGAGCCTTGTTTTGGGGGGGGGGGGTGTCCAAGAGATCTACCTCTAGAAGTGCCTATTTGCTCTTAATTTGTAAGTAAAGTGAAAATGTGATAGGTTTCAGGTCATCCTCAGGAAACTATGCAGCCTATCTGCTCTCAGCAGTTGGGGGGGGGGGGAACATGTTATAATAAACTGCTTCAATCACCACAGGTGGGTTTTCCTCCAAAGACGCTTGCACCCTTGCAGGGGCTCTTGAGAGAAAGCCCATTGGTCCGTAGAATCTCTCTAGCAATAAGTTCCACACTACTAGTCAGATCTTCCATGGAATACTGTGTCTGGTTTTGGGCACCACATATTAAGGGGGACATTGATAAGCTGGGTTAGGTTCAGAGGAGCCCAGCTAGGATGCTGAGGATTCTGGGAAGCAAGGCCTATGACAAATGGCTACAACAGCTTGGTATGTTTAGCCTAGAACGGTGGTTGTCAAACATTATTCTGCCAAGACCAATTTGCCCAGAATGGGCCCCAGAATGGCTTGCTGCTTCTGGGTTGCACCCCAGAATGCAAGGCCTTGCCAAACACACAACCTCTGTGCTCCAAAAAAGTGGTCCCCATTCAGACCGGAGCACACTGTTCTGTTGCTCCGCCGTGGGCATTTCAAGTCGATCAGGGCACAAGGATGTTCTGGGCAGCTACATCTATTGCCCAGCGTCCTAGAAGGCTGCGCAATGTGATGTCCCTGTGCCCCAATAGACTTGGAATACATGTGGTGACGCGGCGCAGTGCCGCTCCCAGGGGGGAGGCATTCACCAAACCCCAGATCTGGCCTGTGAGCTGGGGTTTGGAGAGGCCTGGTGTCAGCCATCCAAACTGCTTCAAGGACTGCATGTTCCTCCTGGCTTGTCTTCCATGTTCAGATGCATTAAAATGGCCACATCCCACAAGTGGGGAGTTACAGATGAAAGCCAGTAATCCCCCCCCCCCCCCCGAGATCTGGGAGCAAAAGCAGGAGTTCAAGCTAAAGATGTGCTTTGGAAACAATCCCGCTAGCTTCAAGGGCTGCAGTAAGAAAGCTTGACAGGCGTGCTTATTATTTCGTTGTCCCCCCAGAGGGCTTTGGCAGAGAAAACACCTCCCTGTTTGGCTTTGGCAGCATTACCTGGAAGGAGCATTGCTGAGCTCATTAGCATGGCATGCACATGGCAGCCCATGTGGAATGTTTGGAGATGGCGACGTTGCTGATCCAGTCAACTGAGAGATCCACCCTTCAGCCGGAGAGGAGGGCTTTGCTTTGCTCTGCTCCTTGCCTTTCAATCATCTGTTTTGTTTTGCTGGTTTGTTGCTATGCACTGCTATTGAGTGGATTCGCAAACATACACAGAAAAACCAGAACAGTGGTTCCCAAACTTTTTAGCCTTGGGACCCACTTTTTAATAGGACACTCTTATCAGGTCCCACCTAGCTTTACAAGACTAAAAAAATAAGAGAGATTTAGAAAGAAATAATATATTTATTTACTTACAAGTACTAATATTCAACTGTTACCCTGCACATGCCTGATCTCGTCTAATCTCAGAAGCTAAGCAGGCTCAGGCCTGGTTAGTACTTGGATAGGAGACCGCTTGGGAATACCGGGTGCTGTAGGCTTAAACCATTTTCTTTCGAGACTGAAGGTTGCCAACCATTTACAAAAACTCATGTAATCTCTTAATGTT
>NC_089830.1:18174087-18189087 GCF_035046505.1 Tiliqua scincoides | reverse complement strand
CTTGCTCATTTTCTCTTCTGCCATTTGCAGTTCAGGAGGTTCTATGTGAGAACAAAGTGCTGATTTCTGGCCGTCGTCTGCTTAATGATGTCACTTCCTGCTTAATGATGTCACATCTCTTGCTTAGTGATGTCACTGGCAGCCTTCAGCAGGCACCATGAATGCTATTTGGCCTACTGCATGAAATGAGTTTGACACTCCTGGTCTAGCTCATCTCACTCCAAATTCTTGAAGGGGGGGCTGCAATCCTAGACAGAGGTAACTGGGAGGAGGTTCTATTGAACTCAGTTAGACATGCCTGGGATTGGGCTGTGGGTTGCTAATTTTTTTTAAGGTAGAAATATATAAAATGGGATAAATATCTCAAATATGTATAAACAGTAGATCCTTCTATACATGTTTACTCAGAAGTAGGCTGTGCTCAGTGGAACCAACTCCCATATACTGCAACATGAGTTGCATGTTGGGAAAGAGATGGAGTGTAGCATCCACAAGCACATACAGAGCCTCTTTGCTTACAAGGGACAGAATCGCTCATGCCCTAGAGCTGTGGTTTTCAAACTCTCTGGGAGTTTGAAACCCGCAGTAAGTCTTTGCGGGGGCGGGGGGAGGCAGCAGGGGCAGGGGGAAGGCAGGGATGTGTGCTCCCTGGGGCATTTGGTGGGCCGCTTTGAGATACAGGAAGCTGGACTAGATGGGCCTATGGCCTGATCCAGTGGGGCTGTTCTTATATTCTTAACTACAATTCCCAGGAGGCCTTGCAGGTCTCTTGTTATCTGGTGTGCTCCCTGGGGCATTTGGTGGGCCGTTGTGAGATACAGGAAGCTGGACTAGATGGGCCTATGGCCTGATCCAGTGGGGCTGTTCTTATGTTCTTAACTACAATTCCCAGGAGGCCTTGCAGGTCTCTTGTTATCTGGTGTGCTCCCTGGGACATTTGGTGGGCCGTTGTGAGATACAGGAAGCTGGACTAGATGGGCCTATGGCCTGATCCAGTGGGGCTGTTCTTATATTCTTAACTACAATTCCCAGGAGGCCTTGCAGGTCTCTTGTTATCTGGTGTGCTCCCTGGGGCATTTGGTGGGCCGTTGTGAGATACAGGAAGCTGGACTAGATGGGCCTATGGCCTGATCCAGCGGGGCTGTTCTTATATTCTTAACTACAATTCCCAGGAGGCCTTGCAGGTCTCTTGTTATCTGGTGTGCTCCCTGGGGCATTTGGTGGGCCGCTGTGAGATACAGGAAGCTGGACTAGATGGGCCTATGGCCTGATCCAGTGGGGCTGTTCTTATGTTCTTAACTACAATTCCCAGGAGGCCTTGCAGGTCTCTTGTTATCTGGTGTGCTCCCTGGGGCATTTGGTGGGCCGTTGTGAGATACAGGAAGCTGGACTAGATGGGCCTATGGCCTGATCCAGTGGGGCTGTTCTTATGTTCTTAACTACAATTCCCAGGAGGCCTTGCAGGTCTCTTGTTATCTGGTGTGCTCCCTGGGACATTTGGTGGGCCGTTGTGAGATACAGGAAGCTGGACTAGATGGGCCTATGGCCTGATCCAGCGGGGCTGTTCTTATATTCTTAACTACAATTCCCAGGAGGCCTTGCAGGTCTCTTGTTATCTGGTGTGCTCCCTGGGACATTTGGTGGGCCATTGTGAGATACAGGAAGCTGGACTAGATGGGCCTATGGCCTGATCCAGTGGGGCTGTTCTTATGTTCTTAACTACAATTCCCAGGAGGCCTTGCAGGTCTCTTGTTATCTGGTGTGCTCCCTGGGGCATTTGGTGGGCCGTTGTGAGATACAGGAAGCTGGACTAGATGGGCCTATGGCCTGATCCAGCAGGGCTGTTCTTATATTCTTAACTACAATTCCCAGGAGGCCTTGCAGGTCTCTTGTTATCTGGTGTGCTCCCTGGGGCATTTGGTGGGCCGCTGTGAGATACAGGAAGCTGGACTAGATGGGCCTATGGCCTGATCCAGTGGGGCTGTTCTTATGTTCTTAACTACAATTCCCAGGAGGCCTTGCAGGTCTCTTGTTATCTGGTGTGCTCCCTGGGGCATTTGGTGGGCCGTTGTGAGATACAGGAAGCTGGACTAGATGGGCCTATGGCCTGATCCAGTGGGGCTGTTCTTATGTTCTTAACTACAATTCCCAGGAGGCCTTGCAGGTCTTTTTGTTATCTGGTGTGCTCCCTGGGGCATTTGGTGGGCCGTTGTGAGATACAGGAAGCTGGACTAGATGGGCCTATGGCCTGATCCAGTGGGGCTGTCCTTATGTTCTTATGTTCTTATCCCCAGGATTGTGTCGCTCAGGGGGCTGCAGGAACTGGGATGCACTCAGCAGTCCCTGCAGCAGCCGTCCCTGTGTGTGGAGAGCAATGCGCAAGCGCCTGCAGGGTGCCCCAGGTCAGGGAAAGGGAGAGTGGAGCCATCTGCTCTGCCTCCACAAAAGCATCCCAGTCCCTGCAGCCCCGTCAGAAGGGAAAGCGGAGCGATCGTGCTCCGCTTCCGGTTTTGCAGAGCGGGGCGCGATGGCTCCGCCTTCACTTTTCCTGACCTGGGGAGTCCTGCGGAAGGTTGCGCAGGGCTCCCCGTACTCCCGAGAAGCTGCAGGAGGCTTAGGCAAGTGCACCCAAGCCCCTGCCGCCCCCCTGTCTCCTGGCTGCCCCCGCCCCTTAAGGGGGCAGAGGCCAGGACCCACAGGCTGGGGCGTCGCGACGCCCCAGTTTGAATACCACTGCCCTTGAGGGAAGGGTGAGTTTGTGGTGCGTGACACATACAGTTGGCATTCTGGGCCAGCTCACCGCATGGGCATGGATTTTATGAGACTGATGATTCATTCCAGTATTACTTTTGGATTGACTGGTCTGATGAGTTGATCAGTGTTTTTATTATAGCCTCCAGCCATGGCAGTCTTTATGACAGGGAGAAGAACTTAACTATTAACGTGAATAGGAAGATGCACCCTGGCAGATGATTAAGCTGTTGAAGTTTACATTAAAAAAATATCTCACAGCCGAATCCTATGCATATATACTCAGAATTAAATTCCATGATTGTCAATGGGATATACTCCCATAGGATTGCAGCCTCTTAGTGATGGCAACCTTTAGTCTCGAAAGACTATAGTATCGCGCTCTGGATGGTGGTTCTGGAACAGCGTCTAGTGTGACTGAAAAGGCCGATTCGGGAGTGACAATCCCTTCCACACTGGGAGCAAGTGCAGTCTGTCCCTGGTCTGTCTTCCTGGCTATGGGCCTTCCTTCTTTGCCTCTTAGCCTCAGACTGTTGGCCAAGTGTCTCTTCAAACTGGGAAAGGCCATGCTGCACAGTCTGCCTCCAAGCAGGCCGCTCAGAGGCCAGGGTTTCCCACTTGTTGAGGTCCACTCCTAAGGCCTTCAGATCCCTCTTGCAGATGTCCTTGTATCGCAGCTGTGGTCTACCTGTAGGGCGCTTTCCCTGCACGAGTTCTCCATAGAGGAGATCCTTTGGAATCCGGCCATCATCCATTCTCACAACATCACCGAGCCAACGCAGGCGTCTCTGTTTCAGCAGTGCATACATGCTAGGAATTCCAGCACGTTCCAGGACTGTGTTGTTTGGAACTTTGTCCTGCCAGGTGATGCTGAGGATGCATCGGAGGCAGCGCATGTGGAATGCATTCAGTTTCCTCTCCTGTTGTGAGTGAATAGTCCATGACTCGCTGCAGTACAGAAGTGTACTCAGGACGCAAGCTCTGTAGACCTGGATCCTGGTATGTTCCGTCAGCTTCTTGATGGACCAGGCTCTCTTTGTGATTGCAGCCTCAATCTCTTTAGTTCAATGGTTCCCAAACTTTTTAGCACCGGGACACACTTTTTAAAAATGACACTCAATTAGGACCCCCCTAGCTTTATGAGCCCTAAAAGGCTGCTGCTGCATGATTTATGAATGCCAAGGGGTGGGACTAATAGTGTTTGGGCAGCAGTGCCCCCCCCCAAGTAGCAGCTTGTATTAACCCTTGATGCACATAGCCTAATCAGTCCTGTCAGTTTTGCAACCCACCAGAAACTGCATTCTGACCCACACTGTGGGAAGGAACCAGTGCTTCAATGTCATTTCAGGGTACTCTGATGGCTGGAGAGCTAGGAACTTCCTGGCCAGACAAAAGGCTGAAACCGGGTTCACACATGATCTACGGCATGCCAATTACTAAAGAAAATCAGATAATGTGACATTTTTATTAGGGAGTATAGAGATTACCGCATACTACAGGTTAGCATTCCAGCCACAAGAGTGATCTCTCCATCCCATTTGCCCACTGCTGAAATTTTCTGCAGCAAACTGGGCAAGGAACCACTGCTTTACTTTACTCCTTCCACCTGCAGGAACTTCCACTATGCTCTGAAACAGAGACGCCTGCGTTGGCTCGGTCATGTCGTGAGAGTGGATAATGGCCGGATCCCAAAGGATCTCCTCTATGGAGAACTCGTGCAGGGAAAGCGCCCTACAGGTAGACCACAGCTGCAATACAAGGACATCTGCAAGAGGGATTTGAAGGCCTTGGGAGTGGACCTCAACAGGTGGGAAACCCTGGCCTCTGAGCGGTCCGCTTGGAGGCAGGCTGTGCAGCATGGCCTTTCCCAGTTTGAAGAGACACTTGGCCAACAGACTGAGGCAGAGGGGCAAAGAAGGAAGGCCCACAGCCAGGGAGACAGACCAGGGACAGAGTGCACTTGCTCCCAGTTTGGAAGGGATTGTCACTCCCAAATTGGCTTTTTCAGACACACTAGACGCTGTTCCAGAACCACCATTCAGAGCGCGATACCAGAGTCTCTCAAGACTAAAGGTTGCCAACTACTACTAAACTTTTTGCAACCCACCAAAAATTGGCTCAAGACCCACTGGTGGGTCCCAACCCACAACCTGTGAACCACTGCTTTACTTTACTCCTTCCACCTGCAGAAACTTCACTATGCTCCTTTCACCGGCATAAGAAGTGATTTTTTTTTTTCTATCTAAAAAGTCTCCTCTGCAGGAGGAAGGAAATCTTAAGATACGAACCCCTTGTTATTGTTTTGCAATAACAGACTTCAGCCAGGTTTGTGTGCCTGGAATTAGAGATACAAGGATATCTCATGGGAACTGGAACTTTGCAAGTTGTATTTAACCACCTTGTGACTGTCCACAATAACCTGGAATATTTTGGACCTTTGGAATGATACAGGAGAACTAAACACCATCCTCAAATTCTGTTCCTCAAATGGGGTAGAGGGGATGACTCAGATCAGAAATTGTGTCCTCCTCATCCCAGTGCTTGTCTTATAGGGACCAAAGTCAGGGGACTTGAATGGGATTCACACACTCACTCCAGTTTCATCCAATTCATCAATAGACTTCTAAAAACTAGCACTGGGAGAGTAATACAAAAGCTTCTCAGCCCATTCACCCCAGATTTTGAGTACATTCCCACTGGACCTGCATCTGTCAAGTGAGACTTAGCCGGAACAGCCCTGTGATGTCCTTCTTGGGCTGCAATCCTAACCTCACTTTCCTGGGAGTAAGTCCCATTGAACACAATAGTGTTCTTCTGAGTAGACCTACTTAGGATTGTGCCCTTGGTTATTCTATTTCCTTAACATAGTGGCACGCCTAATACACAAACTTGTCCATTTGTATTTTTCTTAGCCGCTAGGACTACTTCCACCCACACCATCCCCCTGTCATAGTCTTAAACCAGGAAGAACCTGAAACAGTCAACTTCTTTTTTTTACTTTTGTTTATTACAAATTAAAGTTTGCATTTTTACAGTAAAAAAAAAGTTAAAAAAATAAATATATGTATCCTTGTATTCAAACATTGAGATGCTACATGAGGAATGTGCGCAAAAAAAAATGCAGGATCGTTGTGAACAGAGAACTTGACAATCATCACCTAAGTTGCGTAGGAGATATGATTAGACAAAGGAATGGTTGAAAAGGGGCTGGGGATTTCCGCTTCCCAAAAGAAGATGGGAGCAGACCCTCTGAGACTGACAAGTGCTTCTCAAGTGCAAGGACAAACTAGTTCCCCTCGGATTTTTAAGTGCTGCTACATTGCTTTAGGTTGAATATACCCTCATCCAGCCACTCTGTATGTCAGAAGTCACATTTTTAAAAGAAATGCTTGATACAGACACCAGTTACAAGAGCAACGTCCCAACATCAAGAGCCAACATTTACAAATGAAAAAAAAAAAAAAATAGTGTCCCGAGTTCACAGGTCCCAAAAATGCATCCAACTGAACTACTGCCACATTGGCAGCTAACAAGGTGTGCGGTTTTGGTTTTGGTTTTGTCACCGTGCTTTGTAACAGAAACTATGGCGCAAGAGGAAACTAAAGTGTCTGGTGCTTCAGGGAAGGAAGGCATTATGTTAATTTGGGATTTTTTTGTGTGCTGTTTTCTGCCATGATTGTATGGGAAATACAAGCATGGCATTTGACTCAGGATAGGGTCACAGTGCAAGGGACCTATATGGCAACCAGAAGCCTTGCCTACATCCTCCTTCTCCAACTGTTCTCTCTCTCTCTCTCTCTCTCTCTCTCTCTCTCTATATATATATATATATATATATATATATATATATATATATATATATATATATATATTATTGAGGCTTTTCTGCTACCTAATAAATCTGCGCCCAGCGATGAGTCACGATAGAGGCTCCACCAAACTCAAAGCAAGAAAAGAACTACACATTCAGAAAAATAATTACATGGCGGCCAAAACTGGGCCATGACACATCAGGGTTGCATTTAGTTTTAAATCTTACAAAAGGCTCCTTTGCTCCCAAGTGAGGAAGCTTCAGGCTTGTAGCTAAAGAGAGAGCATAGCTAGGCATGTGCCTTCTGTTTTTCCACCCCATGATACTAGAAGTTCACTCCACAGCTACGTCTTGGATAGCTGCAGAAATTCCAAGCAACCATAAGTGCATATATTTTGTACCCTGAAAATGCTGGGGGGGGGGGAGGCTTGCTCTGATCCCTGTTTGCTTGCACAGTGATTTAAACATCAGTTTCAAATCTCTGTTGAAGGGGCTTCTTCCAACTCAAAGCTTCTCTGGTTTTCCACTATGCCTTGCAGTTTTTGCAGTATAAACTCTAGTTCAGTGTGTGGGCATCTAAGCAAAGTTCAGAGAACTGAAAAGAACAAGAGTGAAACTTACTACATCGCTCCCCCACCCTGACAAACACACACACTTCTCTAGTGCAGCCATTTTCAACCACTGTGCTGTGGCACATTGGTGTGCTGTGATTGATCCACAGGTGTGCCACAAGAATTTAAGGGAAGGTCAGTTATTAGTAGGGCCAATGGGGGGTGTGAGGCCCTTCTAATTAGAAGGGCCAATGGGGGCTGCTTTCCAGCCTTGTCAGTTGTCAAGAAACTGATGGTGTGCCTTGATAATTTTAGTGTCTTGTCAGTGTGCCCTGAGATGAAAAAAGGTTGAAAATTGCTGCTGTAATGAGTCAGAGAAGCTCCTTCCTTGTAGAGGTGAGATCAACAGAGACCCACTGCCCATCAGAACAGGCTCAATATTAAACCATTTCGTATGGTAGCCTGTGATGAAACTAGCATAATGTCTTAGGGCCCTCGCACAATGATAGTCACCACTGTTCCTTAGGAGGAACATGTCACTTAAACTGGGCTTGATGTGTCATGAAATGTGTGTTTGAGTTCACCCACCCTGTAAACATTTCTGATCCTGGGTTAATTCCATTTTTCGTCAATCTCTGAATTCCTCAAAGAGAACAAGATATAGTCCGTGAGAAATTCATCACACACCTGGGCTTTTTTTTTTTTTTTTTTTTTGGGGGGGGGGGGGTTTACAGGAAAGAGAACAGTAGAGACCTCACCTGCAAAAATTAAAAGCAGCTAGTCAATGTACATTTGATCCTCTTTTTAGAGCAGAGAGAGACGTGTGCGTATGAAATTCAGGATAAAGGCGAAGAAAGCAGGAGTGCCCTCTGTAAACAGACCAACCGCTTTGAAAGGCGAGTGTCAGAGGAATGATCAACAGCATTGGCAAAGTCCAGAGAGGTGTCGGCCATGGTCATGTTCAGGGTGGCGCGAGTCCAGAATGCATTGCCTTCCCCCAAAGTGCCAGCCATTGGTATGGAAATCTGCTACAGAGTCCTGCTGCTCTCCAAGAAGAAAATCTCTTTCTGATTCAACAAGCTGAACAGACCTTCTCAAGCCACCAATGGGCCAGAAAAATGGAGAGGTCATTTGTCCCTTTTTAAAGTCATCTCTGGAAGACTAAGGGGCGGGGATGTGTCACCAGCTCTGCTGCTCCTTGCATCTTCTGCTGGCAGTTTTTTTTCCTCAGTTTCCCCTCCGTCTCCTTGAATCACTTTGCTCCTCACATCCTATAAGCTTCTGGCAATAGCAGGACTGGACAGGGTCGTAGAAGAGCGCAATCTCAAGTCCTTTCTCATCATTGTCCCCTTCTGATGTTCTGCCTGTATGGAAGTCCTACTGGTTTGGCATTGCTTGTAGAAGTGCACTGCTTTCCAGTAATGGAAATGGAAAGAACACGGTCCCTGATAAAGAGAAAAAGAACAGAATTCTCATCCCATGCCCATTTGCCATCTTTGCATTCCACAGGATCTTGGGAAAACTGGGCTTGAAGTTGCCAGAAGGGAGTGTTTGTCCCAATAAGCAAACTGCACCAGAGAAGAAAATTCCACTATGAGTGGCTTTTCCTAGCACCGAAGCCCTGTACTGAGAAAAGTCACCCCTCCAGTGAAGTTCAGCCTTCCAAGCAAGTCCTCAAGGCAACGTGAACATAAGACAACTTGAATCACCTGCATTTCTGAAAACATTTTCTTGTAATACCTATGGCAGGGGTGCCCAAACCCCGGTCTGGGGGTCATTTGTGGCCCTCAGGGAGCCCCAATTTGGCCCACGGGGAGCTGTGGGCCAGCTCCAATGAGCTTTTGGCACTCCAGAGACTTGTTGGAGCCCACACTGCCTGACTTGACTACACTCAGCATGTGGGCCAACTGTTTGACTTCTTGAGCGAGCTATGGGCCGAGGCCTCCCTCCTCTGCTTGCTGTTTCATGACTGCAAAGGAAAGGTTTTGCACAAGGTCTTTTATAAGCCTTGAGCTATTGTGAGACCTTCATTCACTCATATAAGTTCCATCTCTAATATATTCATTTATGTAATTTTTTTTCAAATATTAAACGTAAATTGATTCTTTTTTCCCGGCCCCCCAACACAGTATCAGAGAGATGCTGTGGCCCTCCTGCCAAAAAGTTTGGACACCCCTGGCCCATGGGAATGCAATCATATTTTCTTTTTGGCTAGAGACTCCCCCTGTTCTGTTGAGAGAGAAGTCCACCGATTGTGGAGACCTCCCTAGGAAAACTGTACACCCTCAAACTTGGATTAGATGGCCCCCATTCCCCACAAAAAAACACAATCCAGGTCCAAACCAACCAGACAAGATTCCAATCTCATTGTGCCCCCGAACTATCCCATTCCACCTTGCACCTGGTACGCTGGCTATGACAGCAACTGTTACCCTGCACATGCCCGATCTCATCTGATCTCTTCTGACCCTGAAGCTAAGCAGGGTCAGGCCTGGTTAGTACTTGGATGGGAGACTGCCTGGGAATACCGGGTGCTGTAGGCTTATACCATGATCTCGGAAGCTAAGCAGAGTTAGGCCTGGTTAGTACTTGGATGGGAGACCACCTGGGAATACCGGGTGCTGTAGGCTTATACCATGATCTCGGAAGCTAAGCAGGGTCAGGCCTGGTTAGTACTTGGATGGGAGACCACCTGGGAATACCGGGTGCTGTAGGCTTCTACCATAGTCTTTCGAGACTGAAGGTTGCCAACCAACCAACCACACTGCCTATGGAAATTTCCTTTCCTTGTTCCTAATTGATGCTGTCAGAACAGAAGCCCCCACCAACCTCAAGGGGTGAGGAAGACAGTTGCAAGGTCATTAGCATTAGAAGATGGGGGTTTGCTGGAAGGAAGAAGAGGCATGCTTCTCCAGCTCAGATTAAATCCAGGCATTCTAATGCCTCCAATTTGAAGTGCCTTTTAAACATATATGACGCACGCACGCATATATGACGCACGCATTCTCAGTCTCTGCATGGGTACAGCCATTCTGGCGGACTGTGGAGCAGATAAAACAATAGCATTCTGATTTTAATCTTAGTTGTAGCTAACAGCACCTCAACCCGGTTCTGATACATTTAACACTTTGATTCCCAACCAATGAACTCTGTAATTTTATTTCCTGGGCCGAGGGCATGGATTTCTAACAAAGAATTATTAGGATTTTCATCAAATAGGACTTCAAAGCCCAGGTTCTTCTGGAACAGGGCAGAAGCCACCATTGTTCAGAGCCAGCATTAAAGCATTTGGAAGTTCTACTGCTACAGATGTACCCAGGTGTCTCTAGAAGCAGGACTATGCCACATAAGAGAATATTAGAAGCCGCTGACCCTGTGGAAAATAGGATCGTACCTGAGAACATTTAGAAGTTCAGCTTGCGGATGTGATGCTTGCTGCGGCGTTTTTGAAGGAGCTTTCCCACCAAGTCTGTATTTGTGGGCACCCGAGGGTTTCTGCCATCCCTGGAAACCAAGAGGACGCAAGTCTCATAAGACACTGATTCAGGATATAAAGCAGTACTCTAGAATAGGAATTTCCAGGTTTAAAGAATCTCAAAACTTAAGCTGGAGTTGTTGCCCACAGGTTTACAAGTTGAAAAGAGAAGTGGGGGAGGGGGGAATTAAAGCACACCCATTTCTTAGAAATATTTCCAGCCAGAGTTATTTGTCCAAGTTTTTCTAAGAAGCCCATTAAATGATAGTGATCCCCGTAAATGACCTAAAATTGTCCTGAAATTATAAAACCACTCAACATAAGGTTATAGGCCCCAAAGGAGTGTCTTCATTGCACAGTGTGGGGTGCAGAGTTATTGTCGGAAAGAAATGGCTTCATGCCCAGGTATCCGTTTTATTATAAAGGAAAGGGTTGGTTCCTTTGGCAGGATATTTATGCTAGTGTCATGTCTCATGGTGCTTGAGCATACAGGTTATGAGTTGGAATGCTCCTGGTGTAATCAAGAGGCTGTGTGGCATAGTAGTCAGAGTGTGGAACAAAAACTGGGTTGATCGCATTGGCTGACCTTGGACCACATACTATGCTGCTCTGAAGAACCGACCCATATGCACATGCCCAATCTCATCTGATCTTGGAAGCTAAGCAGGGTCAGGCCTGGTTAGTACTTGGATGGGAGACCACCTGGGAATACTGGGTGCTGTAGGCTTATACCATAGTCTTTCCAGACTGAAGGTTGCCAACCAAGGTTAAGTGGGGTTGGAAGAGAGAACCATATATAGATGTGTGCCACTTATTGACAGGGATATGTTCTCCAAAATAATTTTTGCACAGAAGCTTCTGCACACTGGGGACAGATCAGGTTGTGCAAAGAACCCACATCCTGTGGAGATCCCCTCAACCAGATCCAAGGCAAAGAAGGTGCATTCTCTGACCACTTACCAAGGCTTGCGATGGCAGAAGGTGGCACAGAGACTGTCTTTCGAATGTGAGCACTCACACCTGCTGGTCGAGCGTTTCTGACGCTTTCGCGGACTTCCCAGGCCATAGGGAGTGGCGTGCCTGATTTTTAAAAAATGCACCATTTAGTTCATGTTCATTATCAGAAAAAGAGGCTTACATGCTGGCTTGGTCAATGGCAATAACAAGTATCTTCTGGTATCTCCAGTCTGATCTTGGAAGCTAAGCAGGGTCAGGCCTGGTTAGTACTTGGATGGGAGACCGCCTGGGAATACCGGGTGCTGTAGGTTTATATACCATAGTCTTTCGAGACTGAAGGTTGCCAACCAACCACAGTCAAAGATATATGTGTTCTTCCAGTTGAAAGCTTGTGTGTGTCTATTCAGTTATGGCCCCTGAGTGCCACCCTCTGCTCCTCCCAGGGAAGGAGGCAAGTGGGGGAGACAGAGGTGGGAATCCCCCTCACCAATCTGCTTCAGTCAGCCTCATGGATGGGCCAGCCCTAGGCCTAATTTATGTCTGTATTTCAGTCCACATTAATGCAAAACCAACTGATGATGGCCACAAGCTTAGATGGCTTTGAAAGAAATCTCTCCAAACCCCTTTCCAAGGCATCTAGGCCAGACACCATCACCACATCCTGTGGCAAGGAGTTCCATAGACTAATTCCGCGCTGGGTAAAGAAATATTTTCTTTCGTCTCTTCTAACCCTCTCAGCAAATTGATCCTCACTTAACTTCGAGGTTCTGAAAGCATTCTTGTCTATCCCCTAGCAACAGGAAGCTCTGACATGACAGAACTGGAGAAGAACTCCTCCAGAAAATGACACAGTATGACCAGCCCGTTTTGGAAACTGGTTCCCAGATGGTACACAATTGTGGAGACGGCGGGCCCTCCATTCCAGAAACATAGCGCCCCCTAGCTGACATGTTCTGCTTGCAAATAACATTCCCCAAGCGTGTAAAAAGGTGTGCCAAGATACATCCTCTAGCAAAGGTGGTGCGGAAGAACAGCCCTCCGTTAGCCCAGTGCAATTTCCCCCCCCCCTTAAATAGCAGTTCTCCCTCCTTCCAGAAATGTTGGAGAAGGACATGCTATTTTCAGGCTGAGCCGTCAATTTAAGATTGCATGTTAGTAAGCAATAATTAGAACCACACCTGAGAGAGAGAGAGAAAGTGTGTGTGTGTGTGTGTGTGTGTGTGTGTGTGTGTGTGTTTGGCTTGGATCTCAAACTGCCTGTGAGGATCTAAAGCCGCCCTGGGTCTTTGCTGGGTCATGCAATGGGCAAAGCCCTTCCCAACCACAAGATTGCAAGCCCAGCCCATCCCAATGTGTTAGAAAACACCAACAGGGTTTGCAGCCAGCACCAACTGCATCTGCAGATGGGGGAAATGGTTAGCAAATTTCCCAAGTCTCTGTGTGTTTTAAAAGGTGTCAGTCTTGCTCATCACTACCATGGCAATAACGAGGGTGTGATCCCACAACATGATCAAATCTGTCCTCTCCCTCTCAACATGACATTGATCCCCATCTTGACAGCCAACCAAAAGGACAAGTAGAGATGAAAAGCATTTTCAAGTGGGAGGCTTATGTCAGCCTATAATGCTAAAGCATTTACAGAACAACAACAGCACCTCACCCGTTCCATCCCTACACACAATCTGCTCCATTTATTTGAAGCCTCACATCACAATATAGAGGCTGGCAAGATATAGAGGACACCGCTGTATACTGGTCAAGCCCTTGATCAGTCTAACTGAATGTTGTCAGGGCTAGCCGCCAGGATCTCTCTAGGTTAGTGTCTCCCAACCCAGCTAGGAGATGTCAAGGACTAAACCTGGAATCTTCTGGACGGAGCGCAAGTGGCTCAGCCACTGAGTTCCAAGACATGTGCTCTGGCAGGCTTGCTTGAGAACTCATGATCATCTAAGGAGCTTGATGGCTAAGTAAAGATTTGACGACTCCTCCGTCTTAATCCAACACTACATCAACACTACATCACTACAATCCAACACCAGCAGTTCCCAAACTGTGGGTTTATGGCCTGCCAGTGAATCATGACCCCATTTTTGGTGGTTCATGAAACTGACAGGAGATGAGGGCAGGACGAAAGGTAATCAAGCCCCCCCCCCATTGTAATTTGGGCAATACGACACCCTGAAAACAAGAAATGTACTTGCTGGTACATCTCATCAAACCAATCTCTCTGAAAACCCAAACCGCAGCAGTGGCACTCACCCTGGGGTATTGATCCAGATAATATCCAGGTGACAGAAGTAAATGCACTCTTTGTCCATCCAATTATAGCAGGAGCATCTCTTTGTCCTCACGTGCCTGCTGTTGGCTGCGGCCACATGAAGATCTACTGGAGGTCGGCCCAGACCTGCCGAAGGAGGGGGATGAAAAAAACCAATGGATACACGGATCAGTCATAGTTCTGGATTGGTTCAGTCAGAAACACAGCATGGTATGTAAACAGATTAGCCTGCTCCCTCAGTCTTTATGAGGTTTCTATTTTTGCCGGCTTTATCGTCGCCACAGCCTTGCACATCAAGCCGCCTTTATCGTCGCCACAGCCTTGCACATCAAGCCAGCGAGATTGCAACCAACGATTTTTGCAGACCCCAGCAAATTTGGAGAGATCAACAGGAAACCTGGGACCCAGGCGATAAAGCGGGCACTGCCCAGGATATGCCCAAAACACTCTTTGCCCTTCTCAGGAGTGCCACATGCTCAGTGCAACCTCGGCAAGTTATTCATTGGCAACATATTTACAACCCCAGACGTTCGCTATCACCTTCGACATGCCTGCAGCACATGGAGCGACAAGTATACACAGCATGACAACATTGTCTTGGCCCCTTCTCAAGCTACAGCCATTGAATGCAGGTGCCACTGCGCACCGAGCATGGATTTCTTTTTTTTAATGCACCCATGTGGTGCATTGCAGACATTGTACACATTGTTTGGGGGAGGAAAGGGGTGGGGGTTTGCAAGCCAAAGCCAAGATGAATCAGCACAGTCCTTGTTTACGCTTTCCAAGAAAGTTACAAGACTGAAAACAAGAAAATCCCTTTCTTGGCAAAGTTCAAAATTTATTATTATCTTGAATGTATTCCGGCTATTTTATCAGGAAAGGGGGGGGGGGTGCTGCCATTCCTGCAAGTTAAGACAGATCTACCACCATGCCCTCACTTGTTCCTCTAAGCTACTTCCCAAGGCTTTTGGTGAAGGTGCCAAGGAGTTTAAGCGGGGAAAGCCAGTGGCCCTACTAGGGCTCAAAGACCCCCTGGAGGAACCAAGAAATCAAAGTACCCTACCTGTCAAAGTACCCTACTTGTACTCCCACCCTCCCTGAGTCAGAGCATGGCACAATCTCGCTCAGCATTGGTCAATACTGACTGGCAGTGGCTGTTTGGGGGTTTCAAGAGAGG